>NW_006159813.1:6280776-6289490 GCF_000334495.1 Tupaia belangeri chinensis | reverse complement strand
CATTCCTCTCAGTCACAGCTCTTACCACTTGCCCTACACACAGAAAACACACGGAAACCCTGTGGGCAATAATGAAAACTGAACGTGTGGACACACTTTGGGAAAATTAGTACAATGAATTATAGCTATAGCTTTAAAGGTGTGATGTTAAGGAACCTAAGCCATAAAGTCTGAGTGTGTCACACTACAATCACACGAAGGCAATGCCTGCTACTGCCTCTGAGATATAATTCAGCCCTTCTCTCCCCCTAGGAACCACTAAAATGTACTCATCTGCTACTTGACATGTGAGCTTACTGTCCTATCTACACAGAAAAAGTCACCATCTTCTTACATGCTGATCTTCCTCTGGTCTGAGGAGTGCATACTGGCTACTTCCAGGGCTCTCCTTCCTCTCCCAGCCCACTGCTTTTCTCATCTCTCCTATCTCTGCCCTCTATCAGCTTTTATATGAGAGGGCTGGCCCACTTTACACTATTACCAGGCAGGCAGAAAAACACATTTTACTCCATGCAGTAAAGCAACTTTTGATTTTAACAGACTCTATAAAACCTAATCTTAGCCATTTCTGCCTAAGAAAATCAAGAAGAGAGATTAGACAAAAGTGATACAATCGCTTCCTATGGCAAATCCTCATTTGCACAAACACTAAATCCTCATTTAGGAATACTAAATTTTATCACCTCTCAGGCTTACAGAGGCCTATCATCTGACTTTTAAACATTCTCTGTTAGATAATAGTTTCATCAAATGCCTAAGTTTCTACTCTTGGTAACCATGTAAAAGCATTAGTGCTGATTACCCCAAAGCCCTTTGAGGAAAATATTAATAGTTACCATTTGGTTAAACAGTAGTCAAATTTTAAGACTGGGACGTCATACTTATTAAAACATTATTTTCATTATTTTTGAATTCAAACCTACACCAGAAAAAATAATCTTTTGGTCCAATATCGAAACCTACTCTCCTCCGTCTCCAAGAAACAAAGAAATATACCTGCTCTAAAATTGTAGTTCCAACATTTAAGAAGCTAATCAACTAAAACTAATACCTTTATACAGTAAAGGACAACTAGAAAGCCAAATTATCTCCAGAAAATAATACTGAATTAAAGTTTTATGAGCATTTTCTATGCTATACTATTCTTTAGGTAATATAATTTTAATCGACAGAGAGCCAACATACTTTGTTATGGTTGAAATACGGCAGGAAAAAGGGGAAAAAAAAATTCTAAGTAGCCCATTCAAAAAATCATGTGGATTAAATTCACTTACAAATCTAAGACTTGTTCAATAAAGTGATCCTTTTCCTTTTAGGCCAAGATAAAGGCAAAAAAGGGTACATGGCAATCATTCAACATTTACAAAGTACTTTTGTCCATTCTGGAATGTTAATTTTAAAATGCTGTAGCCACCTTTCTCATCGCACATTCACAAATGATATCTAAACATTTATTCACTATAAATGATCACAGTTACTAATAACACACCTTTTGTAGTTCGAATAATTCGAAACATCACGAAAAACAAGTAAAAAAATCTTTCCTGTCAGGTCTAAATTGTAAACTCTTGGGAATTCATTCAATTAGCAATTGTTCAACTACTGCTGAATTATTTAGCAGTCATTATGTTAACAGTGTTAACAGAAGAGTACTATATGTAGACTGTCCTCAATGTGCATACAACTGACTGGACAGTAACCAAACACTCCTAGTGTATGAAACTTAAGGTAACAAAAGGAAGTCTATAGGAAGCACACTTCAAAGACAAACACTGCACCTCAATTCCCTAATCAATAAATTTGAATTAATTCTCTTCAATTCAAATTCTTAATGATTAAAGACATTTGATAAAATAAAAGAATACTAGCCAGCAAGTTAAAATTTCTTTGATTATTTAATTTTATTTATTAATATTATTTTTTAATTTCCTATAGGGTATGTGTGGTGCTCACCAGAGCAAGGGAAAGTGAGAAAGCAAGCCACCAGATTTGGGACTGGAAGCACAGTCAGCAATATGGGAACCCAGCACCTTAAAGACCACACCACCTGCTGGCCCAGCAAGTTAAATTTTTTAAATATAGGGCTGGGGAGATACACAATATCATAAAAGTTTCTATCACATAGTAGATATGATAGCTATCACTCTGTTATAAATTAAAACAAGGGAGATGGCAAACGAATCCATTCTGAGTTTAAAAATAGATACAGAACAGACTTGGAGAGAGGTTACAAAAGAACCGTCATTCTTAAAATTAATTAGTAACTAAACTAACCCATTCTATCCTTGAAGCCACAAGCAAAATTCTAAACTACAAAAGAAAACTGACTATACAGAAACTACTGGATCAAGAGAAAATAATAATACATGTCTATTGGTATGTAATAAATGAGCCCCCATGGTTTATGGCATGAGAGTGTCTACATCTACTGAAGCTTCAAATTTCTTTAAAATACTCTATCCCAAACTAAAAATATAATTTGGAAATGTTACACTTAAAAGCACAGATGAAAAGACCTCTACAAGAGCAAATTGGATAAACATTTATTTATTGTAATATCATATAACTACTGTTCAAGTTCTGGGCATCAGATGTACCTAAATAACAGTTGTGATAACAAATTTAAAAAAAAAAAGAAAAGAAAAAAAAAAAAAAAACCTGAGATGAATGTTTCCTTAACAAACAAACAAACAAAAAAATACAATAAAATCCTGCAGATGAGGAAAAAAATAAATAAAAACAACAGTGGAATAAAAATGATACATTTGTAGATCAACACCATATAATATTTTATTTTAAATATAGTGATCTGACTATTCTAATAAATCTAAAAATTGTGTCTAAAGAAAGAAAACTTTGGTACATAGCAGTTTTTTGGGGTTTTGTTTGTTTACATAGGTCAGTGGGTATGTGCACTTGTCCAAAGACAAAAAGACAGAGAAAGGGAGAGGAGGAGAAAGTACCCCTTCTCCCTCGTGGAGCATGGTCACATCACAATCTCTTTCTCCTGCATTTTCTCCCCTTTTGTGATTTTGGTCATGCACGCACATGCACCCAGTGTGCTTCTCAAGCTGCCAGAGACTCAAGCCATGTAGTTGGTCACGTGGGATCTAGCCATCTTTACCGCCAGGCCAGAGGCTAGCCCCAAAGCAGCATTATTAACATATGTAACACACATGAAAACATCAATGCACTTCAAGGAATCTTCACTGAGGAGCTCCACTCCCTGAAAGTTTTAGCTCCAAGTACATAGGTGGTTTTATTCCAGAATATCCCAAGCTTTTTGCAGATCCTCCATGGATGAATAACCTAAAAAAGAGTCACTCATCTAAGGCTACAAGTTTCCAACATTCCTAATAGAATTTTTCCTTCAAATGCAACAACAACAAAGAGTTACAAAGAGAATTATGTTAAGAATAAGGTTAAAACAAATCATTATCAAATCATTGAAAAAAATCTTTTTATGGCATAAAAGAAATATACTTTATCTATTTGTAAGCTGTAAATTTGAAAATTTAAAGTTTTAGAAAACTAAGCTAGCTTTACAAAACAGATGTTGCCGCCTATGCCATTTAATAAATTCAAGTCACATTCCTAGAAGACAATATAGCCATCTGATGAGTTCAGCATCAATGGGATGAGCCAAATCCACACAACAGCATTTTACAAAAATAATCAGTGGTTTAAAGTAGGGCATGTGCAAAAAATTCTTGAAATAACACATACATAATTCACTGCCAAACTCAGATCAATTCAGAATCTGCAGAGGCAAGAAGCATTATTATGGCTCTGAAATCCATATTCAGTAAGGCTGTGTTCAGAGAGTTTCATTTCAATTTCAAGAAAATAAATGACTAGAGAAGCTCAATAATGATTTTGGCAGATACAAGTACCCTTCATTCAAAGCAGAATCATTCCACAGAGTTTAAGATTTTTTAAAAGATAAGAAAAACACCAATTTATAAGACCTAGTTCTTATATTTGAGGATGACATGTCATCTGCTTGAGAAAGCTTGAGAAAACCACATCTTTTCAAATATTCTAGATAACCAGATAACAGTGACAAGCAAAAGAGTACAATAGGTTTGAAAAAGTACACCCTTATTGGAGATTAGGGTGCAATTCTGACAATGTCACTAACAAGCTGCATGACTCTGAGCAAGTCACTTCACCACTCAGTGCACTGGTTTACTCATTCATAGTCACCTGGGACCGTGATGCACAGGGAACTCTTAACATCCCTAACAATCACCAACCTTAACCTCCTTCACCCAGATTCCTGGGCTCATCGCTGCCACAGATTCACTCAAGTTCTCCTCAATAATTAATGCTTGTTATTTTTCCTCAAAATCTATTTATTTATTCCATGACTAAGAAAGAGAGAAAGCAACCCACTGAGATCCACCACCAGCTTCTGCCAGCCCTGGGCAAACACATGCCTGGTGAACTTAAAAAGTCTCTTGACTTGAACTGGCAACTTTCCCATGTGCGTCTGCCTCACAGATGCATTTTACCGCTGCACCACTGTCCAGTCCTAATAAGGCGATTTTAACAGTTCAGGAAAATTAAAATTTTCTCCTCACAAAAACCTTGGAAGTAAATGCAAAGCTAGAAGATTCTCGAAAACATAAGCAAGTCTTCCAAAAGAAGCATGAAAGAAGAATTACCAAATTGTACAAAAACACTGTTCTTGACAAGATTCTTGACAAGATTCAATATTAAGTATAGGTAAATGGGCTTTGCTAAAACTCTGCAGGTTCATCTTATGATTGCTTCTCAACCAAGCCAAGAACCATCAAGTCTGACTTTCCTCACCTCCAAAAATGAGGGGACTATTAATCAGCAGCCTTCAAACCATATTCCTCTCAACTCTCAGGTCACTAACTATAGTTGTTGTCCCTGCTTTTCTACTCCCATCATAACACCACCATTTTTAATGAACACTGTCAATTTTTTGCCTTTTGAAGTAAGAATATTAGCACACTGGCTCTATTACTAAGAAACGAGATTTTTTAATGAATTTTTAAAAGTACAGTGAATCCAGGGCAACACATGGCTTAGTAGCTAAGGCACTGGTCTCTCCCACATGGCTGACCCACACAGGAAGGTTTAGGGCTCACGATGGAGACCTACCTGAGTATGCTTGCGCACACGAGTACACGATCTCGGACTGGCTGGAATGGGGGGCACTGTGGTATCAAGACTCTGCTGGGTATACTTCCTCTATTTCTCTGACTCTCCTACTCATGAAAGAGGAGGCTTGGGGGGGAAACTTTTAATATGTTTAGAAACACAGAGTTCCTGTAGTCAAGTTGTTTACACAACAGTATTAATTTAATTATTGTTTTAAATTTTTTAAACAAAATTCACATAGAAAAGGAAGAAAGCTCCTTGACATTGATGGATTTGAAGATTTCACTTCCATCTATTTGAGACCTCCAAGAAAGGGTTCCCAAAGTAGCTACCTGCTACTTTGCAGAGACTTAAGTAGGAACTATTGAAACAGGCTGGTCAGAGGAAGCATTCACTTCACTTGCAAATGAGCCCTACATGTGGGCTATTTGTGATTTTTTTGGTTGTTATTTTTCTCTACTTGATCCTAGAAACACAACTTTCCCAAAGCTATTGTTCTAAACATGTTTTAATTGGAAACAGATACATAAAAATAATAAAACCAGTCAATGGGTGGTAACAAGTTTTGGCAGTAGCCAAAAATACAAGGGTGAAGTCAGGAGGAGTCACTCAGACTTATGATCTGAACTTGCCCATAAGCTTAGTAGAAACAGGAAAAAGTCATCTCCACAAATATTTCTGGTCAAGGAACCAGCTATGGCAAATTTTATTTTGTAGAGGTATATTTTATGTCATCATATTATTTGCAATAATGGGACTTTAGGAGACTTTAGGATTCCTTTCAAATGTCAATGGTGTATAACATCTAGTGATCTGCTTCCAAAAGCCAACCTAACTCTTGAGTTTCTGCACACAAACAGTTAAGATTTTTAGTTAACACAATCTAGAATGGGTCTACTTTGAGAATAAAGAAGATTTAACAAAACTTAACTTACCATAAAACTCCAGTGATTTAGATCAGCTGCTCAGGAGTCATGAGCTGCTAGCTGTCAAGTGAATTCCTGTGTGGTGTGATGTTATCATCTAGGAGTAGCTGCTGCCTCAGAACCTGAAAGAACTTCCCTGGCTAGGAGAAGCCTGTTGTCTCAGTATGTATGCTGCATGTGGCTTGTGCCAGTTCTCCGGACAGCCTTCTTTTTCAATGAATGTGAGTGTTCTGATTCCTGAATTATAAACAATTAACCAAATCCCTTGCCGCTAGCAGGTCTGCTGGCTTACTTTTTAACATGTCATTTTTCTTTGTTCCCACTATAAGTTTCTCTGGTTGCTACCTATTCATTCTTTATTTCATTCTCCATTACATGAACCTTCTTTTGGTCAACTCCTACCTTGTTGTAACCCACTATATTCCTTAGACCTGGCTTCTGCCCTTAATCATAAACCATTCTTGTGTCAGGACCCAAGTTTGCTATCTTAGTTTCATAAGCTAACCCTGCCAGAGTCCAAAACTGGCACACAAACACACACACACACACACACACACACACACACAATTTCTTTCAAAATTTATAAAATGGGGCACCAGCAGTTGGTGTAATGACTATATCACTGGACTCCCATGTAGTCGACCACGGTTCAAGTCCTGGACCCGGTGGCTTAAACTCACGCTGGGGGCATGTGCATGCATGCCCAAGATCCCTAGAATGGAGAAGAGATTGTGGCATGGCCATCCCACCTGAGGGGTGATTTCTCGCTTTCTGTCTCTCTATTTCTGGTGAGCGCATGCGCCCTAAAAAAAAAAGAATAGAAAAAAAATTTATAAAATGGCTAAGATGAAAGAATAGTAGAATGAAATAACTGCCAAGAAAAAGCAGCAATGTAGCGTTAGTGGTGATCACAGGTAGTGCTTGCTCACAAATACTATTTCTTTACCATCTCCTCTGGGTCTACCAAGGACACTATCAATGAATGCATGTGCCCCCTTGAATTAAGCAATTGCTCTTATGGTCTGCCTTCTGAGATATGCAGGTTGATCTTCATTTTGGTGCCAAAAATCTTAGAAAACAGCGATGGAAATAGCAAAGGGAACAGTAAAGGGAGAGAGAAGTCAGATGTTATCTTCATCAACCTATTCTAGAGTTCTCACCTCATGAGCACCTCAAAACACCAGTTAAACATGGGTTACAATAATCCATGAAAAATGAGATAACACTTTAAAGACAGGTGCTGCAGAAAATGTTTCCATGTCTTTTTTTTTTTTTTTCTTATGAGCTTCTTTTCACTTAGTGACAGTCATACAGGACTAGTCCTCTTCTCTTCAGCTATTCGGAATCAAGGACATGGGTTCTTCTTTCTTTTTTTTTTTCTTTTTTAAGAGGTTTTCACTGTAGGGCGCGTGCACTCGTCAGACAGACAGAGAGAGACATAGAGACAGAAAGCGAGAAATCCCTCCCCAGTGGGGGTGTCCATGCTGCAATCCCTTCTCCTCCACTCTCCTTCTGAGATCTTGGGCACACATGCACACATGCCCAGTGTGAATTTCAAGCCACCAAGTCCGCCATGTGGGATGGGTTCTTTATTACTAGATTCCTTCCTTTGCCATCCCATGAAAAAAAAACATGAATAGTCACTCCCATTACCATAAAAAAGAAAAAAAAAGGGGGGGGGAGTCTATTTAAAAAGAAGACCTTGGTCCCTTGCTCTACACTTTGCTACATATACTTTTTGACAAGAGGGAGGGAGAAAACCTGCTACCACTCTTCTAAGGGAAACTAAACTGCACGGTATGACAGTAGCATACTATTCTGCAATCCTGAACACCACATGGAAAACTGGGTTTGGTTCTTAAGTCGGGCTGTACACACTGGACATGCACACACACCCCTGATCCTGGCTGGCTGAAAAGACTCGAACCAGAATAGTGACAGGTGACTCTACTGAGGATGTCTGTCTGTCTGGAAACCTCTTCCCTGCATCCCCTTGGGAAATAAATAAGCTCACAATGGAAGAAGGAGGAAGAAGGAAGAAGAAGAAGGGGAAATGGGGTTACAGATTGAATGACCAAACAGGTATATTTTGTTAAAAAGCAATCTAATCTATTTGAGATTGCCCTCAACTATTTTCTAACCCCATCATTTCATCAAATCTATCTTGTACTATTCCTGGAGCCTGTAAAAGCAGTAACACTTTTTGTTTCTAGGAAATGAAAACCTCATCACTAAGATAATCATGACCACATATATTAAATCCTCTAAAAAAATACAGCTTAAATGAATAAATTATTTCTTCTTTAAGAACTGTAAAACATACTATGTAACTAAAATCTCTATTTTTATTTCTATAAAGAAAATATGAAACAGCCATGATAGGGCCAGCACATGGGGTGAAGGTTAAGGTACTGGATTGCACATATCCAACTCCATAGTTTGAGACCCAGTGACTTGGAAATCACTCCAGGTACACATGTGTGCATGTTCAAAATCCCAAGAGGAGACTAAAGGAGAAGGGACTGTGGTGTGACCAACCCCTCAAGGGGTGATTCCTCTCTCTCTCTCTCTCTCTCTCCAGTGAACACACATACCCATACCCCATAGTAAAAACTAAAAAAAAAAAAAAAAAAAAAAAAAAAAAAATTTTTTTTT
>NW_006159813.1:6262669-6280702 GCF_000334495.1 Tupaia belangeri chinensis | reverse complement strand
AAAGGAAAGGAAAGAAAAGAAAAGGAAAGAAAAGAAAAAAGAAAGAAAAGAAAAAAGAAAGAAAAGAAAAAGAAAAAGAAAAAGGAAAGGAAGAAAGAACAGCCATGATAAGTTAGGCAAAATTAAGAAAGCTAAACTTTGAAAGACTATCTTCAGTAGACATACAAAATCGAGTACTATTAAATTTTGAAAGTTGTAGAAGCACAGTTAACATGTAAAACCTGACCTTAAGCGCAAGCTAACAGAGACCAGCAGTAGTATTACTTCTAATTAGCAGCGAAGGAATGATGCTTCTCCCTATGCCAGGGCAGAAGTATTAATTATCTACACCAATACATTTCAAGAATGAATATCTATTAGTGAAGTAGTATGAACAAAATTTATAGAAAGGAAAAAATGGTGGGAAAAAAAAAAACCACAAAATTAGTAAGTCAAAGGGCTGACTAGGAAAAACTGGCATTTAGCTCCCCCCCCCTTTTTTTTAATTTTTGCACTTTCCTACTCCTTTCTTTATTATTAATTATCTGGGGATTCAGAGAATAAGAAGTTGCTGGCGTACTGATCTGCAATTGTAGGACTAATTCACAATCATGTAACTGTTCATATGTAAATATCCTAAAAGAAGGTAAAACTTGAAAATAAATCTACATCCACTCTATAGCTCGTTGTTTACCAAATTAAAAAAGAAATGTGTGTTCTTGCTAGACTTCTTTGAATATGTCTTATTTTGCAGATCTGGCTTCAGAACCACATTTTACATCATTCGAAAAAGATTAAATTTTTCAAATAATCCTTAAAAATCAAACATAAAATGAAACAAATGTGTCTTACTGTATAACCAGCTGGTGACAATACCACAAAAATGGGAATTATTATTTTTTTTGAGAGGTTTTTGCTATAGGGCACGTGCGCTCGCCAGACAGAGAAACAGAGAGATAGAAACCGAGAAATCACCCCCCAGGGGGGAATGGCCACGCCGCAATCCCTTCTCCTCCATTCTCCTCTTGGGATCTTGGGTACACATGCACACGCGCCCGGCATGAATTTTAAGCCACCGGGTCCGGGACGCGAACCGCGGTCGACTACGTGGGAGTCCAGTGACATAGCCATTACGCTAACTGCTTGTTCCCAAAAATGGGAATTATTCTGAGTGACTTTAAAGCAAAGTACTTCAATGGCACATTCCTAATGGGATATATATTAAGGAGGACAAAGAAAATCTGTAAAAATACATTTACTATATATCAACAGCAAACAACGACCCTCCAAAAATATCGTCTCCAGAAATAGTATTGTTGATGACAGTCTTGTTATCCTAAGGCTTGAATATACAGGATGGGATAAAACAAAGAGATTGTGCTGATAGGGGCTAGAGGTTGGGGCAGGGTTAAAAGCAATGCTCTGCAGGCCAGCAGGTGGTGTGGAGGTTAAGGCACTGGATCCCACGTGGCCAACTGCACATTTTGGGCACCAGACCTGGCAGCTTGAAATTCACACCAGACACGTGTGAGAACATGTCCAAGATCCCAAGAAGAGAATGGACAAGGAGGGACTGCTGAGTGGACACCCCTCCTGGGAAGTAACTGTGCTCACTTGCTCCCACACGTGCTCGCTCTTTCTCCAACAGCACCTGTGTCCTGTAGCAAAACACTAAAAGGGGGGGGGGGGGAGGCAACATTCTGCAAAGCTGAACCACTTGGGAAAGTTCCAGGTTCACGATCCAGAGCTGGCTACAGCTGGGGGTGGATCACAGAATCAAGACCCTGCTGAGATGCTTGGTGTCTCTGTCTCTGACTCAAGGAAGAAATAAATCATTTAAAAGAAAAGAAAAAGAGGCCTGGCCTAAGAGCCAGTAGTTAAACACTGTGCACTGGGAGCCAGATCCCACATAGCCAACCACAGTTCAGGTCCTGGCCCCAGCAGCTTGGAGGACATACCAGGCACATGTGAGGACATGCCAAGTCCCAACAGGATAGCAAGGAGAGGGGAAGGATTACAGTGTAATCACGCTCTTTTGGTGGTGGTGTGGTGGGGCAGGGGCTCCCTCTCCATCTCTCTGTGTCTCTGATAAACACATGTACACTCAGAGAATAAAGGAAATGTTAAGGGACCAGCAGATGGCATAATGGTTACGTCGCTGGACTCCCACATAGTTGACTGTGGTTTGAGTTCCAGACCCAGTGGCTTAAAACTCATGCCAGGCACTGTGTGCACGCACCCAAGATCCTGTGAGGCAAATGTAGGAGAAGGGATTGCAGTGTAGCCATCCCCTCTAGGGAATGATTTCTCTCTTTGATTATGAAAAGTGCTCAGAGCCAACATTTTAGGTACCTATTACCAGAAAAATCTTGTGTGCTACTATGTTACCCATAAATGGCTTTGTTTTTTGTTTTATGTTTAGTTTAGTTTTTTCTTGTTGTTATAGGGAGTGTACACTCACTGGAGAGAGAAAGACATAGAATGAGAAGTCAGCTCCCCCCGGAGGGGTAGGAGGGTATGGTCATACCACAATCCCTTCTCCTCCATTCTCCTTTCTGGAATTTGGATATACATGCACATGCACCTTGTGTGATTTTCAAGTCACCGGGTCCAGGACTCAAACCACAAAGTCAGCCAGGTGGAATCCAGCTTTAACCCCCATACCATTTGCCGGCAATAACTTTGTTTTTTAAAAATAAGGTGACCACTAAAATTGTGTCACACCACCAATCTCTGTTCATTTCTAATGCCTTGTCAACTAACAATTACCATCCCAAACTTCTGAAATACCACCTTAAAAATCACAACTCTCTACTCAGTTTATATATTTTTTTTGAGAGGTTTTTCTACTGTAGGACGCATGCACTTGCCAGAAAGAGAGAGACAGAGAGACAGAAAGTGAGAAATCACCCCCCCAAGGGGATGACCACACCACAACACAATCCCTTCTCCTCGATTCTCCTCTCAGGATCTTGGGTATGCATGCACATGCGCCAGCCTGAGTTTAAGCCACCAGGTCCAGGACTCGAACCACAGTCAACTACATGGGAGTCCAGCAACATAGCCACTACGCCAACTGCTGGTTCCTCCAGTTTACATATTTTAAGCCATCTATCCCTCAAGCCTTTCCTTCCTAGATAGTTTTCTTGCTGTTTCTCAGTATTTCATACCACTGCTCAGAGTGATAGGTAACAATTAAGGCCCAATCTTCTGCCACAGTGAGATTTGTTCCAGGACTACAGATGTCCCAAAGGCCAAAATAAAACCGAGATGATACTTCTCCAGGCAACATACAATCCTCAAACTGTGGTATACTCAGATTTCCAGGTGGTCCTACTTTAATACTGATTCTTAATTCACGTAATGCTTAACCATAGTGTAACTAAAATTATGCCTTCTCCTGAAATACTCTTCTAATCTCTCTAAGAAAGTTAACCATTTTCTCCCTGAATTTTTCTAATGCTTTAAGCAACTTCAGTGAAAACAATTCATGACATATTCAGTTGCCCTCCCTTCCAAAACATGACAGATGACATTGTGGAAGGAAAAATAGGCAGTATGACTCTGAAGAATAAGTATCAAAAATATAATAGATTGGCAGAGGCACCTTGAAATGATTTCCAATCACAATAGCACACACATATTCTCTAGACTATAGCCAAAAGATAAGAATCTTCATTGAAATCATTTCAGGGCACGGGATTGCACATCTGGATCGTCAGCTACCTTCAAGAAAAGTCAACTGCTTTAAAATGCTGCTGTATTTGCATACCTAAATAAAAATCAGAAAAACCACTAAGTAAATGGTATGAATAATACTTTTACATCTTTGAAACCCCTGACAACATTTAATAAATGTTGGCTAAATGGACTGCCTTCTTTCAAAGGATATATTTCAAGACATTCTTATCACATCACCTAAAATTTCTTAAAATCTTCCCAAAATAAAAAAATTAACAACTCAAAAGCAATCTTAGAAAGTTCTCAACATAAATGTATATTTATACTGTGGTAACAAGAGCCTTAAAATCCAACCACATATCCTGCAGGGAAAATGAATATATTCTATATAGGACCAAATATTATTTTACAAGTATACTACCACAGAAGTAGAGCCAGTAGGTGGCATGGTGGTTAAGATGCTAGACTCCCACATGGACAATCACAGCTCAAGTCCAGGACCTGGCAGCTTGTTTTCTCTTTCTCTGGTCAAACTTAAAAATAATATTAATAAAATTGAATAAAGTAATTTTTTTTTAAAAAGCAATCAAGGATTCCAAAATCCAAGACTAGCAAAATCAATCTGCCAGATAGACTTTAGCTCACAAGCAGGACTGTACCAAATAAGCCTCCACAAACCCTGCCTGAGTGTATAGAAAAATGTAAATAGTAAACTAGCAAGATAGTAATACAGAAGCCTCTAAATAAAGCAAATTGGAGTGACATTTACGAAAGCTCATCAGGAGATGCTAAAAAGCACTGTCATGGTTACACCTGAAATAGTCAACTTGCAAAGCCTGGGATAATCATTAAGAAAACTAGTTCCCAGGGCTGCATGTGTGGTGATGGTTAAGGGCACTGGACTCCCACATGGTCGACCACAGTTTGAGTACCAGATCTGGAGGCTTGCTTTCTCACTTTCCTTCTCTCTAGTCTTTTCTGGTCAAATTTAAATAAATAAATAAAGTTAAATAAAGATAATTCTTAAAAGTAATAATAAAAATAAAATTAATTCTTAAAAAAAGCAACTATTTCCCTATTACATTATAATAAGTACATTCACAACAGTCACAAAAAAGATGGCAGAAGGAGACAGGGGCTAAAAGAGGACTAGGGAGAAACTTCTATTTTTCTATTTCTTAAAAGAGAACCTCAAGAATAATGCATTCCCTCACATGAATTCAACAAAACTGAGCATCAGGTAAGTTATTCGTACAATTTTCTTTTCATTACACTATGACTTTGAAGTTGTACCTATTTGAAAACACATTTTTTTAAAAAGCCCAAAGAATTACAGATATTTAAAATAATTCTAAAAATATAGCACATATGTATCAAGGTAAATAAAATATGCTTCCTATCCTACCTAGCATAGTATTTAAAATTATTTGCCTGTAGTTCTCATAGCAGAAATAAAAAATAATTTCAAAAATCATTTTAACCTATAGTCTGAACAAAACACATATACAGAAAACAAAATCGAATATGTTCAAGTCTAATAATCAAATTAAACAAAAGTTAAAATACTATCAGTAATCTCAAGAGACTCCTAAACATACAGTCCTTACATAAACAAAACTACAGCAGAAAGGACAAAGAGAAAATTGTAACATGCATTAGCACCTTTCTTCTGAAACTAAAAACCTCTGTATAATCTCAAAAAAGTCTAGAGTAATGCTCAAGGCAACTTCTTGACATGCTGCCATGAGATCAAGCAGATTGTCTTCTAGGATGTTGCTATGGCAATCAGAAATGGAATCCTAAAAAGGGAAAGAAAAAAAAAAACACTACTATTGTCAAGTGTAGTCTTAATACTAGCATCTACTCAATAAATTCAATGACAGAAGAAAAGCCATTTATAAACGAAGTACAAAACTTGCTGACCCTATCATTTGCATGGCCTCAAGAACTTTTACAGTATAGACTTCAGTTCTCACTCTCCTCTAATAAACTAAGTAGGATTTCTTCCCCACAGAGGATCCACACGTGGACGAGTGGATGAATGGAAGGATGAATGGGTGGATAAATGGATGGATGACAGGTGGGTGGGTAGATGGGAAAGAAGGCAGTAAGACAGAAGAGGAGGAGGGAGGAAATGAAGGAGAGAAAACGAAAAAGAGGGATGTTTCCAGCTATACACAGGAGATCTTCCAAAAGTTCATGGAAATGTGTATTATGAAAAACCTACGTGTTTCAGTTTTATTTCTTGTTACAAAAACTTGCGCTTTAGTTCCATCTTTCCATAAAACTTTTGAAGTACCTTATGAAAACAAATTGAAAGTTTTTAACCCTTTAAGTGCTTACAAAAACAAATAAGGAAAATAAACATTTTGAACAATAATAATAGAATAATTTGAAGTTTTTCTTTTTAACTGCTTTGTAATTTACTCTTCCAAATCCCTAAATTTGATGTTTTTGATTTACCTATACATAATAACCCTACCAAACAAGAGAAACTTTTATTTCAAGAGGCTTATTTCTGTAAGAAGTCAAGAAATATTTTCTAGAATTTTTACTATTGGCCCAGAATTTAAAGTTCATATCTAACAAACATCACATCGCATCCATCTCCTATAGATTCCCTTTAAAACACAGGTGTACCTTTGGAAAAAAAATTAAAATAAGCTTTGTATCTATAAAAGTATAACTAATATTGGGTTATCAGAAAAGTCATGACATAGTTTTCTATGTAAAAATGCTTTATGACTTTTCCAACAACTCAATCAATATATGGTAAATAAGTGTAGGATTCCTTAGTGATGTAAACAGCTCCACTATATACAAAGTTCTAAAATGTATTTTCTTTTTTAATCAACAGGTCAGGTTAAACAACAATAAAATAAATCTTCTCCTACCAATGTGGTAACAAATTAAAGTCAAGTATGCTGGCATGTGTCTTGTAATCCCAGCTACTCAGGAAGATGAAACAGAAGGATCTCAACATAAAAAGACACTGTCTGGGGAAAAAAATTTAAACTGTGTCTTGGACCATCTGACGACTCATCTTGTTACACAATAATTCAGTTGAGAGCCATTTAATGAAACTGAAATTACAAAGAAACCTTTTCTTCCCGTAGACTATTAAAGGGTTAAAGAAAAAAAAAAAAGCTTCAGAACATCCATCTCAAAGGTATGAGGCTAGATCAAGGAATTTCAATACATAAACTAAAAACTTTATCGACATGATATTAAAATTTTAATACAGTATTTCTATTCACACTAAATTTGGAAGGAATACATATAATACCAAAATTTTCCCCCAACTTAGGCATCAACAAGTCTAAGGAAAATATGATTTTCGGTAACAGCTTCTTCCTCTTGATCTACTTCAAACAACTTAGAAATGAGTAAGAATGACTGGCTTAAAATCACTTCATTCAACATGCTTAAAAGCAAGTAAAATAGCCCAGTCCACATTGTAACTGAAAAACCTTTTAGCTAAGTCATTGCAATTCCTATCAAATGGCCAATTAAGTGCATAAGTTAGCTCTGCACTACTTAATTACAAAAAAAAAAAAAAAATCCTCAAACATAATCATCTTTCCTGCCCCAAAGATGTATGTTTTCACTGAACTGATAAAACCAAATTTGGGACACCTTATTTAAAAAGATAAGCCCACCAATCTGACCTGATGCAATTACTATCAAATAATATTTCTTCACATGTTCAGAACACCTTTAATCTTACAGATTAAGCTTACATTAAAATTTCAAAGCAGGGAGCTGGCAAGTAGCATGGTGGTCAAGGGTGCTGGACTCCCCACTTAGCTAACCGCAGTTCGAGTCCTGGACCTGGTGGTTTGCTTTCTCACTTTCCCTCTCTCTCTCTCACTCGCTACCTCTCTGGTCAAATTTAAATAAAATAAATAAAGTTAAATAAAAATAATCCTTAAAAAAAATTCAAAGCATAACATTTTATATGGATAAACTGAACTAGTAATAGGTTAATTCCTTTTTTTGATAGTTTGTTTTTGTGTATAAACCAGAGGGCATATGTTCTTGTCAAAGAGAAGACAGAGAAAAGCAGAAAAGAAAACACCCTCCAACAGGCTGTGGTCATGCCACAATAACTTATCCTCCATTTCTCCATCCCATCAGGTTTGGGGCACGCACATACATGCACCTGGCATATTTTTCAAGCCACCAGGGTTGGGACTTGAATTGCACAGTCAGACATATGGAAATCTAGTTTTCTTAACCAGTCAGCAATGTGTAATCTGGCTCCAACCACTCAGACACAGGACCAGCTTGGGTTAATTCCTTTATTTTATTTATTTATTTTTTAATTTTTTTAATAGAGTTTTTTTGCTATAGGGTGCATGTGATCACCGGAGAGATAGCAAGAAATCACCCACACACACACATGGGGATGGCCACACCACTACAATCCCTTCTCCTCCATTCTCCTGTCAGGACTCTAGGCATACACATGTGTGCCGGCATGCACACGTGCCTAGTGTGTTAAGCTGCTGGGTCCAGGACTCGAGCTGCAGTCGACTACGTAGGAGTCCATCCATGCAACCACTACGCCACTTGCTGGTCTTGGTTAATTCCTCTTAAATGTTCCATTAAAGAGGTTTGTTTTTGTGGAGAGAATAGTCAAAATGTTTTTGATTTAGTTATGCTCAAAAACATAGCATACTTTAATACAATCTTTGTGCTTCAGCCCCCACAAATGAAGTAGTAAATGCTAAATAATACTTCAAGTGAACATTTCCTTTATCTTTCCTTCACAAGTGACAAAAGCCTATTACAGGCTATTGTTATTAGCAATCTTAGAGAAATCTGTTACCATGTATTCCATATGACCTTCCAAGACTTTTTGTCCATTGTGTAAGGAATAAAGCCATGGAAATTTTACACAAGCTGGCTCGTACTTACCTGTCTTTCCAGCCTCAAGCACTCTTCCCTTCCTTGTCCCCTCTTCTACCACATACCCTATACACTCTGAACACATGGACTTACTCAGATTCCAATTTCATTCTATTTCCCTCATCTTCTAATGACAAAAATCTAAAGTGCTAGGATCCTTTCTTTCTTACTTTTAGACTCACAATGCCTAACGCAGTATTCAGGAGAAGAGTAATTGTTCAATGCATGTAATAGTGGATAAGATGGATTCAAGCTCCTCCCCTTAAGCTTCAGTTGGCTATTATTTTTTAATTATATTATTTTTAATTTGCTATAGGGCACATGCACTCACCACACACACACACACACACACACACACACACACACACACGGGAAAGTGAGAAAGCAAGCCACCAGGTCCAGGACTCGAACCATAGTCGAACATGTGCAAATCCAGCACCTTAACCACCATGCCACCTGCTTGATTAAATACTAATAAACTAACACACTCCTTTCAAAGAAGATATGATTAAAATAAACAAATACAGTAATTTAATGGGCCTCACTGTACTGACCATGAATGATGAAAAGCCCCCTTAATATTCTCTATACCACCAACTTTTCTGCCCCATAGTAGTAAGTATTTAACATACATTGCAGCCCAGCTTAGTCTTCTAAACTACTTACATAGTCCTTTGCTCAGGACTCTGAAGGGACTCCTCTAATGTTCTACAAATGGTGGTGATGAAATAACCCAGTACTTAAGGTCCCATGATGATTTAAACTACCTTCTCAAACTTAAGTTCTTTAACACACCCTTCTCAACAGCCAAGCTCAAATTCTAGCTTCACTGTGCCTCTCTCTGCCTTGTTAGTCACTTTTACTAGACTATCTTTCCTCCCTCCTGGACCCAAACCCAAATGTCCCAATTCACTATCTGAAACATCATTTGAAAAGTCACTTGTTCGATAAGACTTGCTTAACCTCAGTAACTACAGGTCATCTTGACTGTTCTAAATTCCCAAAGCCCTTTGTCTGTACCTCCAATGTGTTTCCTAGTAGATGCTGAAATGTAGTACTATTACTAATCAGCATGCCTACTAGCATCTAACTCTTCAAGAATCAATGTTAGGTTTAGGGAGAAGGGGCAGAGATGTTCCTGGAAGACGCTATGCAAAGGTCTTAGAAAAAGTGAAAATCATGCCAATAGTTGCTCAAGGAGAACATCAAGTTTAGTTTAAATACGTTCTGACTGCCAGGGAAAAAACTGTGAATGGTCACCTTACTAGTTGATGTGAGAAGCATGTAGCCACGCTGAGTATTGAATCCACCTTGTCTATTCCATACTCACAAGCATCCCATTCAATGTAGGGAATTCAGCTATTCATGAGAAATGGGGGTGTGAGAAATGGGTATTGTAACAAAGACTGGTGTGCTATTATTGTCCTTATTTTGACAGTGAATAATCCCCAACAAAGATGTATCTGGCAAGGAAATCTGGGAGCATGATAATATGTGACAGCAAAGTTAACATTAAGCATAGAAAAATTTTGGTAAAATCCATTGTCTTTTACTCAAAGGAAGAAGCTTTTCGATAGTATGATCTGTTTTTGACGATTTAATGATAATCTGGGAAATCTTCCTCTTTAGCTTGATAAGGAATATTAATTGGTGGCCCCAATTCATTCATGTTGAAAAAGTGCTCGCCCCTATGTAAGTCATCACTACCCAAGAAAGAGAGAGGACACGCTAGCTTGACTAAGAGGATGTATGGGTACCTACAAGCCTAGAAGAGGATAACCTACGTGGGAATGGAGCAAAAAGCTCAGTGAGAGAAGCTGACTTTTTGCAAGCAATTGTCTTGAGATATTCCAGGATGTAAAATGAGAAACCTTAATCTTGGGAAGCCAAGAGATAAACATCTAGCATTTTTTAACTTTCTATTCTGAACCCGCAAATTTGGTGCCTTGAACCATAACTACATCTCTCCTAAATTTCAAATTTAAGACTACCAAAGCCCTGTCATCCTTCTCCCACAAAAGAAAAAAGTTCCCATCTAGCTCATCTTTGTATCTTCCCAAAGTAGTGACATCTTACCAAAGAGAAAAGTCATAAAAATTAGTTTAAAATAAACATTTCTAAACTAGAAAAACCCCTGATGCAGTAGCAGGAAAAGAACTTGGAAGAGGCAAAAACATAAACAAAAGTATTGCCAATCATAGCATCTATCGCTCTGTATTACATGTACCTGTTTCTTTATCTAACCGTCCCACAAAGGATCAACTCCAAGAGATCAAGAACTGGGTCACCCAGGTCAACAGTGAATGTCAAATACCCAGCATATTATCTGCCCATATAGGAAGTACAGTAATACCTAAGGATCAAACACAGATATACAGCAAGAGTAAAGAAAACCCACTAAAACTTTAGAAGCATCTTGAAAAGTATATGAAATAAGGTGACCTAAATTAAAACTATATTAAGTTCCTGGAAAAAATGAGCAGCCAATATACTTTAAGACCCTGATTGTGGTGACCATGTCTTTTCTCAGCACACAGCACTGTGCCGGGCACTCAACACACACTTGCTGAATTGAATTCTGTACCTCACCTCTTCCTCCAAATGGAAGAGAGTCAACATATAAAGAGATTCAACAGCCTAACTACCTATTCACTTGTCAAGGAAGTCGTGACACATTTGGCATAGGAAAGCACATCATGACTTTCTCCATGACATAATAGTCAGCTTCCTGTCTAATTAAACCTTTGGCAGGTCACGTAGGAAACTACTGAATTTCAACTCAGAAACAATTCAGAGATCCAATTTCCTTCAAGTAATACTTTTCGAGAAGGTTGAAACACAGAAGAAAATATACTTAACACAAGGTGATTTTTTTTTCTAGTTTTCCTTAAGAATGTCCAATACTCTTATTGGCTCAATATGGGACAGTCTCTTTAATATTAATACAATGACAGTTACTTCCTGTTCTCCTTAAAAATGACAAAGTCAAGGTCAATTTTTACTCTGTTCTAAACAGGCACTTGAAGACTCTTGCAATGCCAGCCAGCATTTTAATTTTATCAACCAGCCGACATTTATGACACACATCCAGCATGTCTTTGCCGCACCTCGGAGATTCACAGTTCAGTACTCTGTGTATACACTTATTAGCATTTTCTAGAAATTTCAACATCAGAGAACAGCTTCGTACCTAATACACCAACATTTTCTTCATGACATGAAGATGAAACTTAGGGAAAAGAGATAAAAGGGAGTAAAAGACTCTCAAATTCCACACTTTTTCTCCAAATAACCTAAGACAAAATTTATAATTAAAGACTTGTCATCATTATGCAAAGCACCTAAGACAAGCAGTAAAATAGTCTAGTGCTGATTTTTCCAAAACACTGACTACATTTAGAATTCAGCAGTAACTTAACTTCTCCTCATTACTTTCAGAAATCCAGAATCTCACAAAGGATAACTATAATCACTTTTTTTTTTATAACAAAAAGGAACACAGATGAACTGACTATCAGGATCTTAGGCATGCATGCACATGTGCCTGGCGTGAATTTTAAGTCTCCAAGTCCAGAACACAAACTATGGTCGACTATGTGGGAATACAGCAAAGTAACAATTACACCATCTGCTGGTCCCTTACATGTTTATTTTTAACAAATGTATGCCTTAAATGTTTATACCATAGTACTTACAAGTATGAATGAAAAGTATCAATGAATAGCAATTTTAAAAAGTCATTCTAGGGACCCACAAGTGGAGTGGTAGTTAAGGCACTGGACTCCCATGTGGCCAAGCACAATTCAAGTCCCGAACCCAGTGGCTTTAAACTCACAGTGGGTGCGTGTGTATGCATGCTCAAAATTCTGAGAGAAGAATGGAGGAAAAGGGATTACAACATGGCCATCCACCCCAGGGCTAATCATCTTACTTTGTCTCTCTGACCAGCACACATGCCCTATAATAGAAATCTCTCCCACCTTCCCCAAAAAAAGTCACTCTATACCTAAGTTCAAAAAATTTTAGAAGCTAACAGAATGTATCAAGAATAAAGAAATGGGAGTTTTGTTTTTTAAGAGAGATTTTTGGGGACCAGCAGATGGTGTAATGACTATGTTGTTGGACTCCCATATAGTCGACTGCTGTTCAAGTCCCGGACCTGGTGGCTTAAACTCACACCAGTCGTGTGAGCATGCGTGCCCAAGATCCTGAGAGAAGACTGGGAGAGAAGGGACTGCGATGTGGCCATCCCCGCCCTGGGGGTGGGGGGGGGTGAATTCTCACTTTCTGTCTCTCTGTCTCTTTCTGTCTTTCTGGCTAGCGCACCCGCCCTATTACAAAAACCTCTCCCTCAGCCCCAAAAAAGAGAGATTTTTAGTATAGGGTGTGTGCACTCAATGGAGCAACAGAAAGTGAGAAATCACCCCCCACCACCACCAGGGAATGGCCACACCCACAATCCCTTCTCCTACAGTCTCCTCCTGGGATTTTGGGCATATACACACACGTATTCGGCATAAGTCTTTAAGCTGCCAGGTCTGAGACTCAACCCGTGGTCAACTATGTGGGAGTCCAGTGACATAACTATCATGCCATCCGCTGGTACCAAGAAATGGGATTTAAATTTTTTTTCCTATACGTGCCTAGATTTACTTTTGAGTTTATGCTGAATTTTATAAACAGAGAATCATGAAAAATTAAATAAAAGGCAAATATGCATACTCATAAACATAAAGAATTAAGTTTGAGTTGTATTTGTTATTAACATATAACTCCACAATACTAAAGTGTGTGTGTGTGTGTTCGTGTGTTTAGCACACTGTTAAAGGTAAAGACATAACTATTTTTAAGTGTCCCAAGCATTATAATTATTAAGGGAATAAACTAAAGCTAGAGTAACATTGGAGCCAGCAAGTGGTGTGGTGGTGAAGGTGCTGGACTCACACATAGCCAACCATGGTTCGAGTACCATGGTGGCATGAAACTCACACCAGGCCCGTTTACATCCATGCCCCAAATCCTAAGAGAATGCAAGAGAAGGGATTGCAACATGGCCATTTCTAATGGCAGGTGATTTTTCACCTTCCCTCTTTCTTTTTTTTTTTTTTAGAATTATTTTGTTTAATTTTATTTATTTATTTAAATTTGAGGAGAGAGACAGTGAGAGAGAAAGAAAAAGACAGAAAGTGAGAAAGCAAGCCGTCAGATCCAGGACTTGAACCATGGTAGGCCATGTGGGAATCCAGCGCCCCTTAACCACAACACCTGCCAGCCCTGTCACCTTCCCTCTTTCTATCTCTCTCCAGCAAGCACACACACCCTGTGCCAAAAACCTCAAACACAAAATAATTAATAAATCAATTTCTGAAGAAAATAAAGATTTCCATAACCCAGTCATTCATTTTATTAACCTTTAAGTGATCTTTAGGACTTCTTTACAAAGAGATGCAATGAATATAAGGATTCATTCTTGTTTATGTTTATAATGCAACCTCAATTAAAAGAACTAGACAAACAAATCAAACTTTCAGAAGCATACACTTATATACGTGTTGACTCAAATTTTTGAAATTGAAAATGTACAGCATTTTAAGGCAAAATTATTTTGAGGATAAAATGTTAACATCAAAATTGGAACAAAGTTTTTTTGGAAGTGTTTAACATTTTAATAACTAGTCTGAATTCAGGAGTTCTTATCAAATTAAGTTAAATCGTCAAGGAGTTTTCATTGTAAAACTACCTGTATAGACTGAAGCTATAAAACTGATAGATTAATTTAGTTTTGTTAGTGCTATTATAAACTGATTAATCTTTTCACAAAATATATGTCAAACAATCATGGGATCAGGGCAGCTCAACACTGTACAGTAATAGTCCTACTGGTGACCACAGTTCAAATCCATAGCTGGTCAACCTGAAACCCGCCAGGCATGAGTGCAAGTGCCCAAGATCTGACAGGCTGGAAGGCTGGAAAGAGGAGATCATGGTATAACCAGACCCTTTGAGGATGCTCCTCCCTCTTCCTCCTGTCTCCATATGGTCTCCTTCTCTCCTCACTCTCCTTCACACACACACCAA
The DNA here is from genome assembly GCF_000334495.1 of Tupaia belangeri chinensis. Taxonomy (NCBI): domain Eukaryota; kingdom Metazoa; phylum Chordata; class Mammalia; order Scandentia; family Tupaiidae; genus Tupaia; species Tupaia belangeri. Next base: position 6,266,053 of record NW_006159813.1, on the reverse strand, counting down.
TAAAAGAAAAAAAAAAATCATGGATTCTGTTTATACCACTAGAAAATAGTAATCTGAATTACTATTTCAATGAATATTTTCTTCCAAACTCTATTACCTTCTACTAGGAAATTTTCAAGAGAAAATTATCAGTTACATATTTGACATCTAGGCAACTACTTCTCTTAGCAGGCCATCAAAATACACAGACCAGGTTTTAAAAGAAGCTATAAACAATCAAAGGCTTTTTGCTTTGATATACCTAATTTGGCAAAGGTTAAACTTTATATGTCTAAGAATTAATTAGCCAAATATATTACCAGGTAATATTTTGCACACAATACTTAATCTTACAAAAACTAAAAAGCTGTGTGGGGGCCCAGTCACAGTAACAAGTGCTCAGATTGGGATGGCATGGGAAGACCAATTCCACTCCTTGTCCAACATAAAGGCCAGGCACAGTGGCAAATGTCTGAAACCCAGCAAACCAGGAGGCTGAAGCAAGAAGGATAGCTCAAGGCTGGCCTGGGCAACAAAGCAAGACCTTGTCCAAAAACAGCCAGGCTGGCAGGTGGTATAGGGGCTAAGGCACTGGACTCCCACATGGCCGACCGTGGTATGATTCCCAGACCTGGTGGCTTGCACTCACTCGCTCACGCTCTCATCAAATTAAAGAATAATAATAATAAATAAAATTAATTAATAATTCTTAAAAAAAAGAAAGAAAGAAAGAAAGCAAGCAAGCAAGCCAGGTGTGGTGGCATGCACCTGTAGTCCCAGCAGGGAGACGGAGGATTACAACACAGCACGACCCTGTCTAGAAAAAAGCTACATGTTTCTTTTCCTTCTTCTTCTTCAAGAAAGAAAGTGAGAAATACACACACACACACACACACGAGGAAGCAAGGGATAATCAACAGGGTCTTTGTACCACTATCCTTCCCCCAGCACCCCAGCGGACCAGGATCATGAGCAGAGCCATCAGCAGACTCTAGACGCAAATCCGGAGCCCTCCCATATGGCCCCCATCATTGCACAGCAGTGCCCCTTCTGCCTCTACCACCACAGCCGGGCCTGGTGCTGCTATTTTCAAAAAGCATCCCAACTAACATACTGCTGAACTAAAAAGTGACGGCTTATTTGTAGTCCCTCTAGTGTTCAACTGGTTAAATTAAGTCTCAATATGGTAAAAGCTGCCAGTGATTCCAAAACTACTAAATTGATCCCACGTACTAAATAAATTTGGTAAACACAAAAAGTATCAAAACTAATCAACCAAATCTAGACTTTTTCACTTTAAATCATTCAAGTTAAGATCTGGAAAGAAAGAATAAGTATAAAACTACTTTCCAGTGCAGGATTGATCAACAAGCACCAGGCATGATGCCCTGCACTAAGGAGTGGACTGTAAATATCTGATTATTGTGGGGCTCTTAGTTTTGAATATATAACTCTTTCAAACCATAGTTCATTCCCAGTTTATTGTTACTTTAAAATTAGGTACAATAAGCACAAATAAAAATATTTTACAATTTAAAAGTAGAAAAAGAAAATTGTTTTGTTGCAGCATGTAGCGTGAATGGAGTAATAATCCCTGTGCTTCAAATATTCCTGGTAATTCTGCATATGTGATCATTTAAAATTCGAAAAATACTTTGGTCAATTGATAATTAATACATACCATACACTGTAATTTTAAAGGAATTAGATCATAATCCCCATAAACATAACGCTAACATGTTATTCTCAAAACCCCTTCATAAACAAGGGTATAGATATTATACAATCATCCTTACACAGCCAAAGGCAGTAAATGGTCAGTTTTAATAAGAGTCCATTTTTTAAAAGATGTATTTAATTTTTTTTTTTCTAATTTGACCAGACAGAGAGAGACTGTAAGAAAGCAAGCTGCTAGGTCCAGGATTTGAACTGCAATTGGCCATGTGGGAGTCCAGCGCGTTAACACATGCCACCTGTCAAGCCCCAAGAGACCACTTTTTTAAAACATCAAATGATTATACAATTATGGTGACAATGCTAGGTGAAAAAGAATCCAGTTTTTATCTATAGATAGAAAATATGACTAAAACTATGAACTGTAAAGTTATATCCTGATTTAGCATCTAAATACACAAAGACTTAAATATTTTGACAATGGAGTTCATTAAGGGAAAAGTATGACCATGAAATACATTTACACAGCATGTAAATCTTTCTGCTGATCATATTCACTTCATGTTATATCATAAAATAAAGCAATAATTTCCATATTATAGATAAGAAAAAAAGACAAGCAAATTTAAATGACTTGTCTATGACATATATATCACAGGAAGAAGCATGGTGGGAACGTTCAATCTCTTACTTTTCAGTTTACTTACCCAACTTACTTTATGGCCTCTACATCTCCAAAGATAAAAGCATGATAAATTCCTTCCTGGCCTCTGTTCTATTCAGATATGTAAGTGTGAGAGGAAGGCGTGATCCATGATCTGTGACCTGCACTGCTACTGAATGCCAGCTCACCTCTAGTCACAAGAGGAAAAAGAGAATGAGAGACAGTTCCCAGCCAAGAAGGTCTGATTTGCCAGTGATGGAAGGACTCCGTATCCCCTAGGAGATGTGGCTGTACTCCATGTGTTGGCAAATCAAAATCAACTAACACAGGGAATCAAGCAACTCCTGAAATATGTGGGAATGTGTTTACAAGTATCTTTGAAGGGGACAGATCAACTCTGTTGACAGACTTTGGACAATGCCATTTTCAAAGTTACAAAACTTGTAAAATACTACCTCCCATCTTAAATATTTAGAAAGCGGATACAACCAAAGGCTTTCTTCATAACAACTGGACAAAAGATGTGTACTGACACTAAAAACCACTAGAGATTTCAGTGAAAAATTTTGCTTAAATCATACATTATTGCATTTTATGATATTGTCTGTAGGCATCTTATTTAAAGAAGCTAGTAATTAATTCAGGATTTCCACATAAGAGAGAGAAAGCTATCAGTCAATTTGATTGGGCCATCGGAAAAGTCATGACACATTTTTGCACAGAAAAATACATCATGACTTTTCTGATGACCCAATATAATAAAAAATTTAGGACTTTCTCAAAGAGACCCTCAACTAAGTAGTGTCAGCTAATCATTTCCATGTATGAAATATCAGTTCAAGTGGGACAATTACAACTCAAGCTGTTTGCCAAATGCCGAAAAGTGACTTGTTATCTACAACAGTGATAAATATAATTTACATGGAGCTGGCCCTGGGCCCTATTGGTTAAGGCAGCCAGATGCCACATGGCCAACCCCATAACAGCTCAAAAAACACACCAGGAGCATATGTAAGGCATGCCCAGATCCCAACAGGAGAAGAGATTGCAGTGTGATTATTCTCCCC
>NW_006159813.1:6261747-6262634 GCF_000334495.1 Tupaia belangeri chinensis | reverse complement strand
CCCTTTCTTTGTCTTTCTCTGGCACACACACACACACACATACATACATACACACACACACACACATATGTATGTATATGTGTATATGTGTATGTATACATATGTGTGTATGTGTGTATACATATATATAATTTATAGAAAATTATTCAATTAATGTTGAACAAAACTTTTTGAATTTCTTTTTAAAAATTAAATTGTAGGCTATAAAAATAAGAAACTGCAAAAATGGAAAGAAAAGTATATCCCTGTCTTTTCAATACGCAGTTACAAAGAAATCAATACATCAACAAAATTTTTCAGGGATCAGCAGAAGGCATAATGGTTATGTTTCTGGACTCCCACATGGCCACTCCTGGTTCAAGTCCCAGACATGGCAGCTTCAAACTCATGCCATGCCCATATGCATACACATGTCCAAAATCCCGAGAGCATAATGCGGGAAAGTGATTGCAGCATGGCCATCCACCCCCTCCCCCCGAGGAGTGATTTCTTACTTCTGTTTCTCTATCTCTCTCCAGCAAGTATGTGCAGCCTACAATAATCTCCGATCTTTCTGGGGAAAAAACAATCTTTCAGATAACCCTTACACAAACCTGTATTATACTCATTACTTGACCAATTTATTCAACAAATATGTGGACGTTATGCTACCCCTAGAGTTACTATGATGGACAAGTCAGATGCAGGTTCTGCTCCCAACAGTTTGTAACCTACAGGGAGCAAGTCAGATGCAGGTTCTGCTCCCAACAGTTTGTAACCTCAAGGGAGTACTATTTGAAAACCCTTATGCCCCAGCTACCTATTAAGTCCAAATCACTTAGTCTACTGTTCAAGTTCCATCTCCGACAGGCACAAATTTGCACTGTCAATCAATTTCTCATCTTTAG
>NW_006159813.1:6235746-6261716 GCF_000334495.1 Tupaia belangeri chinensis | reverse complement strand
TTCCCTACGAACCAGTCTCGACTTTCCTACTTTATGCCCTTGCAGATGCAGCTGGACAGACACGTTTGCCCTGACAGAGTCATATATTCCAATTCAATTTATCCTTTAAGCATCAGTTCAAGAATCAATTCTTACTCAAAGTTCTACCTGCTTCCATGTAACTCCAATAATACCATGTGCCTCACTTCAGACACATTACTCTCTTCTCTTAATAACAGTCTGTGTATATGCTATCTCTTCTATGACATTCTCAGCTTCTGAAATGCAGGGATGTTGCTAATTCATTTCTGTATTCTGCACAGCACTCAACACAAGCTGGGTGCAATAAATAAATGGTGAATAAACAGTGGTAAGTCCAAGTATAAAAAATCATTAAACAATAACACTTTACATTGTTAAAGCTCAAAGAATGTTTTTAAAACACCCTCTCACATATCATTTGATTGTTACTATTATACAATACTACATTTTAAATGTATGGGCAACGGAGCTGAACTCATACTAACTCTAGGTCATCCCATGGAAGTGTTTTCCCCCTGAGTATCTTTTAGCATGTTGTCCTACCATAATGGGAATGAAGCGAATATCTGTATATTTAGACGAATGAGTGATATTGCTATATTTAAGTTATTTAACCTTTTCTCCCCCTCCTAAAATTGTATGTGCCTACTAGAGATGAGGGGATCCATTTAAATCTCTTCGAGGTTCTGGTTAATGAAGTTTTTACTGTAGCAATAAGGTAATTGCCACAGTCACCTTTGCCACTCAAATCAAGAGCCACCCCCCTTGTCATACTCTTTACAAAACCAATAAATAGTACAACAATGTTTCCCTAACAGGAATCACTGTCAACAAACTCTATTTCCTCCAAACAGGAGTTTTATGTAATTTGTCTAAGGATGCCAAAGTAGGCGTCCTTAACATTATAAATATATACTGGGCTATTTTAAAAATAAGCTAAAAATACAGTGCCTGAAATTTAACTGAGAACATCTAAATTATTCTCCTATAGACTAACTATAATTCAATGTGAATAACATGCATTTTTATAAATAGCAAACACCAAAATAGCTTACATTTAAACAAGTTCAAGATTACCTGCAAAAAATAAAATGATCTTAATAAAGAGACCTCATCTTTAAGATGGTTCACACTGCCCTTATTCACGCAGTCTTTCCATAAATATTTTCTTATTTCTGGTGTCAGAAAGTAAATCTTCAAAAATATTAGCAAAGAGTTTGACTTACCCTTGAAGGCTAGTAACATCAGATAGAAAACAACTTTTTAAAGCAGCTATTTTACATAAAATATTACATTAAACAGGTAGAAGAGGCTCCTAATGGCAAGCTGTATTGTGAACACTTTGACCTCACTTTACCATGGTATATGCACCATCTTTTCAACACAGATCATTTATTTTTATCCAATTTTTATCTTATTCTTTTTTTTTTTTTTAAATCAAGCCAGTTCTGCTGCTTGATTAACTACAAACTGCAGGGCATTATGCCACCACAGTACCCTGGCAACCAGCGCATATTGAGTTGCACCACTATCACAGCACAGAGAGAAAAAAAAAGAACTAATTGTATGATCATGTGGATATTGTAGAAGCCCTTTAGTTCAATCCTAGATGGGCCTCAAGAGGATAATGCTTATTCTGTTGAACTCACTGCCAAATCACAATATGAAAGAGCCAGGATCAAAACAAGACCCAATTATACAAAGAGTACATTTTATCAATGTCGGTTTTATAAGAAATAGGTATGCAACCTAGTACTTGTGGAAAATTGTTCAAAAATATTTACATAGACGGAGCTTTAAAGAAAATCATCGAACACTTACTAGCCGTAATGATATTCAATGAGAATCTCTTCAGGTAGCAGTATCAGGACAGCAGCATAGTCATGAAACGCTTAAAGAAACAGAATCCAATATCATGATTCTCTAATGCCTAAAGTAGATTTCTGTGCTGTTTGGGTCTTTTAGAGAGAAAAACAGCATATTTTTGTGTTATTTTTACCAGTAAAATAAGTTTTTAAAAGAATGTAAAAGTCTGCTAGTGATGCTCCTGGCTAAATATATCATCAAGTCCTAATTTCCATTTGCCCAGGCATCATAAAACAAAATCAAATTAAATCATCTGTAAATACTTTTCAAACAATTATTCACAGAAAGCCAAACACAGAGATCTATAAATCAGTTTAGCTCTCGTACTTTACACAGGTGCAGAGGCCATGTAATAACTAAATGGTAGCCTCAATAACCACCTCCTGCTTCACCTATAGTTATTCTTCTGATATGTATCTCTGATTTTTCAATATCTGGATCTATGACAAAAGTCCTATATGAAAGAGAAAAGGGAGGAGAAGGAAGATCTCTAATGACGATAGGTATGTAACGTCTAACTCTTCAATGACCTCACTTAGATACACTTTATAGAAGCAGATGCTAATCCTATCAAGTCTACATATTCAAATGTATTGAATTCATGTGACATTTTTATGACCTCCCAAAACTATTTTTTAATTCCCCTATTACAAATTTGGTCTGTGCTCAGTTCAGATGAGCTAGACTACATGTATAAGGTGATGTTATTTGAAGCAACATTTGCCAAGTGTCATAGAAAATATGTAAAACAAAAAAAAAGATAAGCCTCTGTCAAGAATTATGTAAGCTACTGTTCCTTCTGTAAGTACAAGAAAGAGATTTGATTTGATATAATTATAATAGTTATGTGGGTTTTATTAAGTTGGACATGTAAAATTAACTTATTAAGAGACTTTTACCAACTAATGACAACCAAGTCACAGACTTTCTGCAAGCCTCAATTTCCCTTTGGGTATGTTTATTAAAATTCAACATATTAATAAAAGAAGACACACAACATCCATATCTTATTTTCCTTCCTGAGAAAACCCTTTATTTCAGAGACTGTTTATTTCATCTCCTATATAGAGCACCCTAAACCAACCTAATGCCATTTAACTATGTCAGCAATGAATTTGCTTACAAAGCAAAAGATATCCTTTATATAAGGACACATCACAAGGTTTGTATGAAAATGGAATTCAAATATGAGTTTATTTTGGTGCAAAAATAAATTTTGTAACCATACATAATTTCTTCATAACATGTTTTCCACGAACTTTTTGAAGCCCCCCCATAGATATAATATCTCTACCTTCACTCAATTTTAATGTTCAAACATAAACTTCTTTCTCAAATTATGTAGGACCTTAAATATCACTAATACTTAAGAGTTTCTCCCAATTTTCCACATTCAGATCTTTTCTCAACCTCCTTAAACAGAAGATAAAGAAATTATTTTACTTGACACAGATATCTTTACCTATACCACCTTAATGTGCTTCTAAATCTTGGAGTTTTTCTACTAAAGGGAAAAACTGAGACCCAGTTGCAGTGGCATATGCTGCTAAGAAGCTGTACAGCACCGGCTGGGACCTCGTGGGAGCCCTGGGTTAGATTACTAGCACAATCTAAATGCTGGGCAAAGAGGGATGTGTCTGTAATCCCAGCATCTTGGGGAGGCTGACAAGAGGATCAAGATGGTGAGATCTTGTCTTTTTTTTAAAAAAAGGAAACGTCTTGCAATAGGCTATATAGACAGGAAGGAGGCAGAGAAGGGAATATCGAACATGCCACATTGCCTAGTCTTAGAAATGCTGAACTAAATGCTAATATCAATTGCAATGTATTTATCAATAAAATTACATTAAATATAACCTACAATACATTGAATAACAGCTTGTCTAGTGTTAAATAAACTTTCAACCCTACTTACCCCAAAGGTGACTCCAGTACGTTTTAGAGGGGATTTTACTCAGGCTTATACAAACAGGCTGTATAAAGGTTGTAATTCAAAAAGGTCAGCCCATGCCTATACTGACCAATACATAAATCTACCCCACAATCGATCAACTAAACCTTTCCTTGAAACAACAATCTTTACATTTTCCCCAATTGTTTAATTTTCATACCATTAAAACATAAGCCCTTTACATGCTATTTCACCATCTCAGTATAAATGTCTCATTTTTCACAGAAAAAACTAATGACATGGTTCAGTAAATTGCCTATGGTAACCCATCGATTTTATTTACATTCAAAAGTTAGACTTTAGGGAACCGGCAGTTAGTGTAATGGCTATGTTGCTGGATTACCACATAGTCGACTGCAGTTCACGTCCACGGACTCAGTGACTCAGAACTCACGCCGGGCGCGTGTGCATGCATGTCCAAGATCCTGAGAGGAGAATGGAGGAGAAGGGATTGCAGCGTGACCATCCCCCCTGAGGGATGATTTCTCGCTTTCTGTCTCTATGTCTCTCTCTGTCTGGCGAGTGCATGCACCCTATAGCGAAAACCTCTCAAAAAAAAAAAAAAAAAGTTAGACTTTAGCTTGTTCTCTGAATTTCAAGCACATTTAGCTTAATAATCCTATCTAATTCATTAGATCTTTATTTTTCACATGAAAGAGTTATGAAATCATTATGATCTTACCACAAACTTTACCACTTGAATTTAAGAATATAGTCATTTAGAAAGTTTAGCATTTAAGTCAGTATACACTAGACACATTTAGATAATTTTTATACGTAAAAACTATTACTGTTTTATAGCTTTGTCAAACGATTTCAAAACAAAACCCAGAGAAATAAAATACTATTAATAATATAATTATTAAAAGAGTCACAAGATTTATCAAGGCTTAGCCAATTTAGATCCCAGCAAAATCAATATAGACTTACTATGTAAACTACTTAAAACTAGAAATCATTTACCTCTGGATACTTTTTTTTTTCTGAAAGTGGTCTTTTCTCATAAAATACAAATGTATTTTTCTTATTATCCACAAAATAGTAACATTAAAGTAGAATTACTTTGAGATGCATTGTTTTTTAATCTTAAAAATTAATTGTAAAATAAATGTTATTACGTAAAATACCATATTATCTATGGAGCTAGTCCCATAGTGCAGTAGTGAAGAGAGCCAGATTCCACACGGGTGAACAGAGTATGAATCCCAGTCTCAGTGGCTTGAAAAATGTGCCAGATATGTGTGTTATATCTGTACCAAAATCCCAACAGAATGGAGAAACAGAAGAGAAGGGATTGAGACGTGACCGCCCCCACCGGAGGGTTCTCTCTCTCTTTCTCTCGCTCTCTCTCCATCCCTCTGTCTCTGTCTTTTTATGGCAAGCACAAGTGCCCTCTAACATTTGAAAAGAATAAAATTCTACCTACCTACAATTATGCAGGATGATAGAATTCATCTGTTTTTAAAGACAACAGAATTGTGTACTTAAAATGTAATCAAATAAGTAAAAACAAATTTAGTCATATTAATTTCAATGATTCACAAATTGACCAATAATAAGAAGATATAAAAACAAAGTGGGGAGAAAAAAAAATCAGGAATAAGATTTTCTTAGAAATTTGCAAACTGGGATCAGCAGATGGGGTAATGGTTTCATTGCTGGCCTCTCATGTAGGCAAGGTGGTTCAGAGTCCCAGATCTGGTGACTTAAAACTCACCCCAGTGCACTAGGGCATGCCCAAAATCCTGAGAGAATGGAGGACAAGAGACTGTGGAGTAGCCATTCCCCCTGGGGGATGACTTCTTGTTTTCTGTCTCTCCGATGAGCGCACATAACCTATAGCAAAAATGTCTCTTAAAAAAAAAAAAGGGAAAGAAATGTTCAAACTGAATGACATTTTTCTAGAGGTAATTTCATTCCCATAATTTTGTTTCCTTAAGTAGGGTTTCACCGGGTCACAATCCTCTTGCCTCAGTCTCGTGATTTGCCAGGAGTCAAACCTGGGTCTTGTCCATGTGGCCTCAGTCTACAGAATAGCAGCATTAATAGGTGGGCACTTCTGCAGTCACACCATTCCCATCAACTTAATATGTAAAATTCATTACTCTCCCAGAAAGCAAAGTTTTCTCTTTTCAATACTGAATAAGCCTGTTCATAATATTGATTAAAATTATTTTATTTCATTGCCTATAGATTAAAATTATTTTATTTCATTGCCTATAACCAAAAAATCAACTAAAAGTTCAGAGACCAAGATACACAGTAACACACTCCTACATATTTCATTCATTGTTTATGATTTTAGAAAATTCAATGTCAACACTTCACTCTTTGGTATAAACAATAAGGCACTATTATTTTCAGAATTTGCCTTTGCCATCATAATTTGCCTTTGCTAGATCTTCTATGTTATTCTTTCTCCTCTTGATTCCTTCAGTGACTTAACAATGTTAGTCTTCATCTTTTAACCACTTTTATCAAAGTGGATGGCTCAGTGTGTTTTCTATTGGTTTAAATAGGTTGAAAATTAGGTTCTTTTGAGGAAAAGATACTCATATAGTCTCAGAATTTCACCCCAAACATACTTAACAATTACAACTAAAAAAGATATCTTTACACTGGAAAATATGGCAGACATTACCCTACCTAAGTGATGAAACCGAATACCATCTATACCGGGAACAAATGACAAGATGTGCCTCTGATGTGATACCAAGCGAAGTACACGTCATCTAATCCATACTCTTGCCAAAAGTGTTTAACCTGACTCTAAACATGAGGAATCATTAGTCAAACTCAAAATGTGGAACATTTTACAGAACTGAACTACTCCCTCCAAATAACATCATTATCATTGAAGCATAAAAAAATTTTTAAAAAGCCTTAGGGAATTTTCTAAATTAAGGAGGACTAAAGAGACAAGACATCTATGGGCCAGCAGATGGCACAGTGGTTAAGTCGCTGGACTCCCACATGTCTGACCGCAGTTTGAGTCTCAAACTCAGTGGCTTGAAAATCATCCTGGGCGTGTGTGCCCAAGATCCTGGGAGGAGAATGGAAGAGAAGGGATTGCACCCTTGCCATTCCCCCAGAAGATGGCTTCTTACTTTCCCTCTCACTATTTCTGTCTCCAGCAAGCATACGTGCCCTAAGTCAAAAACTTCTTTAAGAAAAAAAGAGAGAGAAGAGAGACAGAGACAAGACATCTAAAAAGCAGTGTATGATCCTGACTGAGTCATGAATGAGAAAGTGGGAAATCTACACAAGATGGTTTTTGTTGTTGTTGTTGTTGTTTTGTTTTTGTTTTGTTTTGTTTGCTATAGGGCGCGTGCACTCGCCAGACAGAGAGACAGAGAGACAGAAAGCGAGAAATCACCCCCCAGCAGGGATGGCCACGCCACAATCCCTTCTCCTCCATTCTCCTCTCGGGATCATGGGCACACACACGCGCGCCTGGCGTGAGTTTTAAGCCACCGGGTCTGGGACGCGAACTGCAGTCAACTACATGGGAGTCCAGCGACATAGCCATTAAGCTAACAGCTGGTCCCAAGATGTTTTGAGACAACTGAGGAATGTGAATACAGATTGGTTCTTAGCTAACTACATTCATGCTAACTTTCTTGAGAATGATGACAATGCTGTGGTTATATAGGGAAATGTCCTACATATGCCCTAGGTTGTATGAAGGTTGTGATACAAAAAGGTTAGCCCATATCTATACTGACCAATACGTAAATCCTCCTCACAATCCCACATTCTCATAGGATGTAATGCTAAAGTATTTAGAACCAAAGAAAGGTTTTGAAGTCTGAAAATCACATTTAAATTATTTGAATGGACTTTTAAAAGTATATGAATTTATATTTGTAACCATTTCCCAAAATTTAAGAGGAAAAAAAAATGGAAGAGTGGGAGTGTTAGGTTCTTCCTTGGAGATAACCAAAGGTTACATCAATCCCATCATTTAGGATTTATATAGAATAAAATTAATAAATACAGATTTTAATACTAGCAAACTAGCTCACTATTCTCTTTCAGCCTTCCTATACGTCTACAAAATGCCCACTTCCTTTCCCAGAGGCCTGCAATTAGTTCAATGATCTAACTACTGTATTAGTGTCTTAAATTGTCAGACATATTGGTCATTGTCAGAAAGCCAGATCCAGGACCAGCAGATGGTGTAATGGTTATATCATTGAACTCCCCACGTAATCGACTGTGGTTTGAGTCCTGAACCCAGCAGCTTAACATGCGCTGGGTGTGTGTGGGGGGGCAGGGGCATGCTCAAAATCGTGAGAGGAGAATGGGGGTAAAGGGATTGCAGTGTGGCCATCCCCTCTGGGCAGGGGAGGGAGGATTTCTCATTTTCTGTCTCTGTCTCTCTAGCAAGCACATGACCCCTATAGTAAAAATATCTCTTAAAAAAAGAGAGAAAGAAGCAGATCCATTTTTCCCTAGCTCTCTAATGTCTAATGCTGCTTTTACGCACTGAGGGAGGGTAGTACTCTTAAAAAGGGAAAAAAAAAACAAAACACTCTTATCTCTAAATGCACAACAAAGGTAGGGTCAGCAGGTGGTGTAGTGGTTAAGTCACGGGACTCTATGTCCAACCACGGTTTGAGCCCTAGACCTGGCAGATGCATGTGCATGTATGGCCAAAATCCCGGCAGGAGAGTGAAGGAGAAGGGAAAGCAGCAGAGCCATCCCCTGTGGGGGGTGATTTCTAACTTCTCTCCCCAACCCCAAGAGCACATGCCCTATGGCAAAAATGTTAAAACACACACACACACACACGCACGCACACACACACACACGCAAAGGTAACAACTGACAATCTGCCTCCATATTGATAATAAGGCCAGTTCCTAAGACTTCTGACACTAACATTGGGACAATCAGTTTTACAGGTATACAAATGTATTCTTGTTATAATCTACACTTGTCTATCTGTAATGATAAAACAGAAAAGGGAGACCACACAGATAAAGTACATTTTTAAAGTATACACAATGTATGTTTAATGGTAAATTTTTTGTAGAATACATACAAAATAAATTGGATACTTCTGCCCCCTTAGGAATCAAAACCAAAAATGAATTGTATATAGGTTCAATATTCTCACATGATAAAATCATGTAAGATTGTATACAAATGTATTACCTTAATCTTCTGAGAGGGCAAATGTGGTGGAACCACATAAAATAGGTTTCATTCAACAACTAGACTATATCTGATACTTCTCCTGGATAGGGGTTTTTTAATGCTTTGGAACAAGCAATCTCCAGTCCCTAGAGATCTGTGCTTGCCCTCTGTACTATTTTCGGATTTCAAGATTGCATGTCTTTCCCACCACTAATAGGCAATGAAATGCCCAAAAGGTTGAGTTTACGAAACAACTGTACTTGGTAGACTAAGAGAAGTCAATTTAGCATACTACATAACTTTTAAAATTCAAACTGAAAATGTGAAAAATAATGCAATAAAGCCAAAAGAACAAAAGTATAATAAAATAAAATTGGCAAAGACAATTAATATAAAGTTTATGAGGTAATCATTAATCATCGATTTTTATATTTAAATAAATATCTTAAACTAAACACAAGGTTTAAGTTCATATCTCAATTTGGAATAAAGCAATATATTACAATATAATGGTCTTCCTCTTCATATTTGTGTTGTATGTGTTTCTGTTTTGTTTTTAGTTGCCCAAGGCAAGTGTGCTCACTTTAGACAGTGAGACCCAGAAAGGGAGCCAGAGGGTGCACTCTCCTGAAATGGGGCCTGGTTCCTTTGCCATCCCTTCTCCTCCATTTCTCCATCCCATTGAGACCTTAGGCAAGCACAAACACATTACTGGCATGTTTTTTAAGCTGCTTGGGCCAAAATTTGAATCGCAAGTCCACCACATAGGATCCAACTCCCTTAGCCATCAAGCCTTGGGAGCAGTCCTTATGTTCTATATTATGGCTAAGTTAATCTTCCTAATTATATTTTTTTCCTGAACAGAAATCTCAAAATTAATCAATTAAGTCTAAATCCCTCAACTTTGCCTCAGTGTACCCCACACTATGACCTTCCCTCCCAGCCCTTTGGTCTCCCCTATTTCACTCATACCTTAAGCTCCAGACAACTCACTCTTAACACAATTCATCTGCTGTCTATAGGAGACTACCTCTGACTAGGGACAGAGGAAGCTCCATCCAAACTTAGTTAAGCTGTAAGAGTCAAGCCTTAACAACTCTGGGCTTCCTCATCCTCCCCACTCCCTTATTCCCCAAGGCTGAATCTGATGCTACTGCAGGATCCCATAACTTAAACCATATTTACTCCTATGTATCAGAATTACAGATCCATTTAGCTACCTCCTTCATGAAACTGCAAGCTCTTTGAGGATAAAGGCTCATTCTACATAACCAGGACGGATCACAATCCCAGCCAAATGTCAGAAGTTGAATAAATAGGCCAGAAACTAGGAAAGATAGACCCTTTGGTCCTAGGGTCCACAGTGTTACTATTGTACGTTTACAGAACACTGATGAAACTGATGTCCTGAAATCAAAGTCTGCCTATTTGAGGAGACAATTTACTCCACTTCTCTTATGTTCTTATTCTCAGCATTATACATATGCATGTAATTGTCTTAAACTCTTTTTAGACTATAAATTTACTGAAGGTAAAGACTACCTCGGACCCCTGTAAGTAGGCCCACAGATAGAGGCACATAAGGAAGGATAGATACATGCCCACAACGGGCATAAACATTCAGTAAGTGCCTGCTTTGACACTACTATGGGGAGAAGGCAGCCAAGTTACACCTCTGCCTTCCAGAAATGCCACGGTGTCAAGTCAACGTACTGACCTCTTCATAATGTAACTTAAGGTTTGCTATGAGACCTTGTTTACAGTATGAAGTCTAAACAAATGAGAGATGGGCAGGGACATCATCTCTAGCATTTCATTATTCTCAGTTATTCCATCTAAACATTAAAACTTGAAAATATAATTACATCAACCTGAAAGTATTCTTAAATTAATATTTGACAGACATTAGCAAACACTAAATGTTATACAGAACAGAACCAACTGTTTGAAAAATACCAAAACATTTCATTTTGAATTAATTGTACTCATCACAGCAGCAGCAGCAAAAGTTGCAAACATAGATTAACTGCTGTGTGTGCTGTCTAAACACTTCATTAACTTTCCCCACAAGTTAAATAACTTGACCAAGGATACACAATTATTAAGTGATCATGCAGGGTTTCAAAGCTTGGCCATCCTGAGTCCATCCTCTGAATAACAGCAAGTCCACATACAAGAGCCCAAAAGTGTTTATCCGAGTGACAGAAACAGACTATAAATGTAGTATATAATCTTCTTTTAGACTATTGATATTTCATAGTTATTTCAACATTTAAACAAAAACTATGATATTATAAAAATGAATTTGTATGTGTATCCTGTAAGGTAACACTTTAGGGAGATATTCCAAACGTTTAAATGCAGGATGATTGTTTTGCTATTATATTTTACTGTGATGCCTCTTAATAGTGTGCTATTTTTGCCACACTATAAAGAAAAAGGCAAATAACATAACTAAGAAGCATTTTAAAGAACAGTAAAATGTTTGTATAAAAAGAAAATGTTACAAATAATGGTACCACAGTACTTAATGCTGAAGTATGCTAACAGGATTCTGCTAAAATTTATTTTACCCAAGATGAGATTACTCTTAAATTTATAAGAGAATAAAATAGATTACAAGCTATTCTCAATTTGTAGACTACCAATTAAAACATTATTTTTGTAGCCTTTTTTGTTTATGACTGTTCCACCTGTCACCTTCTATCCCACTTGAAAAAAAATATCTTTATGCTACTCACTTTTCTAAGTTTCAAATATTTCTAACATTCTAAGATTGAACCACTTATTACCATTCTGAACCATTTTTACCTATAAAAGTGGACATTTCACATGATTGGACCTAATAACTTTCTCAAAATTCAACATATTACAATACAAAAAGCAGGCACATTCATTGAAGTTATCACTGTTCCCTCACTACAATACTTTCCTGGTGGCACGCAAAGGCTAAATAGTTTTTAGTGTTTCCAAAATCAAAAAGGAAAAAATAAAAGTAACCATCCCCATGTGAAAATATTCACAATATTAAGTGAAAAAAAATTAATTACAAAACAAGATGATGTCAATGTCATTTATACATAAAAACATTAACTTTTAAAATTCTAAGACTTCAAGGATTTTTTTTTCTTTTTTCTCTTCATTTGGTGGTCCTGTTTTCCTAATTTTCTAGCTAAAATATATTTCTGAATTTTCAAAAATGATTAAAAATAAGTCAATCTTTGTTTAACTGCCATACCAAAAGATACCTATCATTAATGAATCTACATATGCAACCTAAAGCAACTGTAACAAATTTAGGCTATACCTTTTTGTTAACGCAGTAACAAAGTCATGAGAAATAACACAGTAACTACCGTTACCTTTAAAAACACTGAAAATTTTCTTTGTTAGCATGTGTTAGTTGTTTTACTCTATCCATAACTAAATAAGGTAACAGATGGGTTTGGTTTTCTCATTTTTACAAATGATGGTTTGTGCTGCTAACAAATAAAGACCAAATCAAAGAGTTAAAACTTAAAGAATCAATACAGGATAGAGAAATGTAAGATGAGAGTCAGAAACAATCATGAAAAATTAACGAGAAAGAATTAACCCCCCCCCCAAAAAAAGTACTTCACATGTATCTTTACTTAAATGAAAAGAACAAAAATGAATGTTTTAAAATTTAACTGGACAAAAGGAATGTAAGTATCTTCTAGGGGGTACCTTATTTTTAAAATTCTGATAAACAGAATCCAGATGTGCTAAAACTCTAATTTTATCTTAAACTGTTAACCATGTGAAAGAGGCTTTGAGATGAACATAAATTCTGAGATTTTGTTTATTTAATTCACTAAGTGAGCAATCTTAACTAGAATGTGTTCTTATATTCATAAAATACTCTAAGAGCTATCAGAACCAAGGTTTGAGTTGAACAGACAAATAAATGTGCCATAAGGCAAAGAGCTCAGTCCACTGTGGTTTACTGCCCTCTGGCTGCTGTGGCAGGAGATATCACAGATTAAAAAATGGCTGCCAAGAAAAGCTAGAAAGGTGTCAAGCAGAAGTTGGCAGAAAATCCTTTAGGCAAATTTAGAAGCTTTAGAACAGACTCTCAAATATATATTAAAGTTAGTTTTACTGCTTCCTTCTAAAAATATTAAAAACATCAACTAAGAAAACATTTCAAGCACTATCTAAAATGTTTAAAGAACACAGATTAACAAAATGCAGAATAGTCTGGAGATGATAAAAGTTGACTCTAGAAGATTAAGTCAAAAAGAATTAATAGCTTAATAAAGATTGAAATTAGCCTTGATTTTCAAAAATTCCTTAGCATACTATTATAGACAGACACAGGTAAAGAGGTAAAAACTGTCCTAGAAATTCTAAGGATACTGATAAAGTTTTCTCTGGTATATCTGTGAAAAATATAAAAAGCAGCTTATAATAATGAAACTCTTATATTAATTCTGTTTCCAGATATCACACATAATTTAAAGTTAAAAATTAGATAATATTAGAGACATTATCTCCTAGAATCATCAAATTACATAAAAAGCAGGAAAAAGGCAAAGAAAATTCCGATAAGCCAAACCAGAACATTTATATTAACATTTCTTCAAAATACTATCTAAAGTCATGTCATAATTTTGTCCAATATGGCTGGCACTAAGTTTCTGGTATCATTTTTCAATTTTCCCACCAGAGTTCAGTTGGCAAAGAGCCACAATAGCCACAGCCTAAGAAAAAACAATCCTATCACTGCCTTGTTAATTACTCACAAGACCTTAGCCTTGTTTCCACCCCAAAACACTCAGGGGACAAAATACTTTCCTTTAATAATAGTGGTTCACATAGTTCTGAATCTCAGCATGACCAGAAAGGTCATGAAAAAGTGAAAAGAGGAGCGAGAATGAGTATGCTTCTTTTGAGAGACAAACCCATTAAATGGCTGGGATCTTTCCTTTATGCAAATTGTAATAACTTTTTCAGAATTCACTAATGTTCAAAAAATTTGATGCAAATATTTTTTAAGAAAAAAAAATCTTTACTTACCCTGCAGTTCATGATGTATTACACCAACTAGGTTGGGTTCATCTCCCCACCAGAATATCCATAACTCTTTGCAATCTGGTTTGACATCACGACGCCATACACACAGCAGGTTGGCTTGCAGACAGCGGATGAAACTTAACAGGATTGGATCATCTTGGGCTGGGGCTGAAATTATGGGTCCACAGTCCCCATGCCCTCCAAAATTGTACCTACGCCATTTGATTCCCGTGAGTTCAGCCTGGGAGAAAAGGAAAAAAAAAAAAGGAAAATGTAACAGTTTCGATTTTTCCTTTTAAATTACAGACCACTAAAAACAGGTTTGTTTCCATATAGAAGTTAATGTCTATCATTTCTACATAGCTTTTTATATTAAATACCAAAATAAAATATGATGATACTTTTCGTTGTATTAATGATTTGTATAAATACAAATCATTGTATTTGCCTGAACGTTTACTATAGTCTATTCATAAAACTATTTCATATTAGTATTTCTATTTTGAATCATAAATCATAGTTAGAAATCGGTTAAGAGTTGTTTTAAAATGTTTGTAGAATTTACATAATTTTTTAAAAGGACTTCCCTCAATTTCTTCCCACCCATAAGCTACAGTTTAATTCCTTTTTCAATCAGGGAAGCAGTTAGCATGCAGTACCACAGTGCTTCATCATGAATGTCAAAAGGCTATTGAGCAGGAAGAACCAACAGTTAGTGTAATGGCTATGTCTCTGGACTCCCACGTAGTCGACCACGGTTCGCATCCTGGACCCGGTGGCTTAAAACTCACGCCGGGCACGTGTGCGTGCATGCCCAAGATCCCGAGAGGAGAATGGAGGAGAAGGGATTGCAGCATGACCATCCCCCCTGGGGGGTGATTTCTCGCTTTCTGTCTCTATGTCTCTCTCTGTCTGTCTGGCAAGCGCACGCGCCCTATAGCAAAAACCTCTCCAAAAAAAAAAAAAAAGAAAGAAAATGGGAACTTTAAATCACCAGAAAACAGAGATCATATCTTTGTTCTAATATGTATCTATATTCTAAGATTTCTTAAATCTTGAGCTTAAGGAACTAAACTTCAAGGATGTTTCAATACAAATGAAAACTGAATTTCTTAAGTAGTTATTAAAACTATATATTCATAATGGATAATAAAACTAATTTGTAATATAATTCCATAATTTAAAACAGCTCATATGTCCCTGGCATTCGATACTTATTCATCTTCTCCCCAAAAAAGTCAATCATTTTTTTCAACAAGTTTTTTTTTTTTTTTTAAAGTTCTAGGGAGAAAAATAGCCATACCAGGGCCGGCAGGTGGAGTGATGGATAAAGGCGCTGGGCTCCCACATGACTAACTGTGGTTTGAGCCCCAGACCTGGCAGCTTGTCTTCTCGCTTTCCCTTTCTCTCTCTTTGGTAAAATTAAAAATAATAATAATAATGACAAATAGAATTAAATAATTCTTTAAAAAATAAAAAGAAAAATTATTAAACATTTTAAAAAGAAAAAAGCCATATTTCTACCAATATAACTGAAACAAATTTACAGTGCTAAAACAATCATTATACTGATCACTTTTTTTAATTATCTTTCTTCAATTCAAGTAAAAAGGGCTTAATTTTAAAAATTATAAAATATTGGGCCAGCAGGTGGCATGGTGGTTAAGGGTGCTGGACTCCCACATGGCTGACTGTGGTTCGAGTCCCGGACCTGGTAGCTTGCTTTCTCACTTTCTCTCTCTCTCTCTCCATCTCTCTCTGTCCCTCTCTGGTCAAATTAAAAATAAATAAATAAAGTTAAATAAAAAATTATTTTTAAAAAAATTACAAAATATTAAACTAAAACTGTCTAAAATTCAGTAAATTATCCTTTACTCTGAGATTTGCAAACCTGATCTTTAATAAACACTGAGAGTAAAAGCAAGCATCAGTATAATTTAGACTTTCCTAGTATAACACTTGGTTTCCTCTGAACATAATAGTACTACATGGCCAATGTCAGAAGTTCAAAAAGACACTGTAGTCATACCAGGGAAAACTACCATCTTTCTATATGTTCTTCCTATTTTACTGTAATATTTTTTTTAAAGTTGCTATTGGGTGCATATGGCTCAGAGAGAGAGAGGAAGTGAAAGAAAAGGAAAGTGAGAAAGTACTCCCCCTGGAGGGAGGGCCACATTGCAATCCCTTCTCCTCCATTTTCCTCAGAATTTTGGGCAGTTCTGTATATGTACCCAGTATGTTTCTCTTTCTTTTTTTTTTCAAAGAATTATTTTATTTAACTTTATTCATTCAGTCATTTAAATTTGACCAGAGAGTAACAGAGTGAGAGTGACAGAGGTAAAGTGAGAAAGAAAGCCGCAAAGTCCAGGACTCGAACTGCAGCTGGCCATGTGGGAGGGAGTCCAGTGCCCATAACCACCACGCCATCTGCCAGCCCCAATGCACCCGGTATGTTTTTCAAACCAACATGCCCAGGACTTGAACTGCCCAGTCAGCTATGTATGATCCTGCTGGCCGTAACCACTACACTACCAGCTGGCCCTGTACATATACATTTTAAAGTTTAATTATCTCTTCCATAAGAGGGAGAGTCAAACAAAGAGAGGTACAACCCAAGCAGGATCTTTTTGTTGCAATCCACCCCAACCTCAGCCAGCCAGGATCACAGGCACACACACTCATGTCCCCGTGCAGGGAAGCCTCAGGACTCAAACCCTAAAACTTCCCCAGTGGCTTCACCACTGAAACCGTACAGGAACATTTTTAAAGGTAGAACCATACTGCATGGTTTTATATCCTTTTTTTCCCCACAGATTATAAATATTTAATATATTACTTATTTTTCAAAATAATTTCAGTATTTGCATAATATTAATACTTCAAATAAGATATAATTTAAACATCCCATAACAACTGGACAATCTTTCACTTTTTTCCAATATTATAATTATTACTGGTAGACTTATCTGAACATTGCTATTTTCCCGATTATTTCCTTAGGAGAGATTACATGACATAGAATTATCAAATAATGAGTATTCTGAGCCTCATGAGTGCTAACACACTGCTTTTCAATTAATAATCCCTCCCAATACAAACAACCTTCTCCCAAATTGCATCTTTTAAAATACCTCCTAGTATAATAGAAGGGTATGTTCTAGTACTAATTTGTACTCCTCACTCTGCTTAGAGAAAATCATTAATATTTATTTGATCACAAGTATAATCTGGGGCTGTTGATTAATAGTGTTATTACATGCATAGAGCACTTAGGACAGTATGTGGCACATGGCAAAAACTTTAAGTGATATTATCATCATTAGCAGCATCACCATTTCTTATATTTAAGGTTGTCTGTTCATGTCCTTTAGTCCATGTTTCCAAAAAGTGCCTTTGTTTCCACAAATAAAAGCAATACTGGTGTGTTAATCAGAAAACCTAACATCAACATTTAGATAAACGCCAAAGAAGAAAACCAAATTAAAAATAATTAAAACAAGACAGCTGAAATCCAAAAAGCTAAGCAGAACACTCACTTTTCTTATCACCTAAGCTGATGTTCTGTGCCCAAAAATCTTTGAAAGATAGGATAAACGAGGAGGGAATAAAAATATACCAATAAATAAAAATCACTAATACTAACATTAATCATATTTAAAGATACAGACACTTAAGACATATCAGAGATTTAAACATCATATGAGTCAATCCCCAAGAAAATCTATGTACAACAATTTACTCACTAGAACACTTTCACCTGTAACATCTGGCACAGTTCAGCAGACAAAATATTTGGCTTTGATTCATGAGAACGGTTTCCTAATCCTAGCACTTCCACTAACTTCCTATCAATGTTTCTCTGCTCTCAGTGACAAAGGGAAGCCGTTGACACCTGCTAGATGTTCTTTACAAAGTTCTGGTAAGTGATAACATCACAAATGCAAGTGACATAACAAGGTTAAAAAGTTAACCAGCTCATAACTAATTGAACACAAAAAACACCTGAAAAATGTTCAATTATTTTATAACAATATAGTGTCTTTAAAGTTAAAATTAAATATCATAGGAACCAGCAGTTGGCATAATGGCTATGTCGCTGGACTTCCATGTAGTCGACCACGGTTCGAGTCCTGGACCTGGTGGCTTAAACTCATGCCGGGCGAGTGTGCGTGCATGCCCAAGATCCCAAGAGGAAAATGGAGGAGAAGGGATTGCGGCATGGCCATCCCTCCTGGGGGGTGATTGCTCGCTTTTTCTCTGTCTCTCTCTTTATTTCTGACGAGCGTGTGCAACCTATAGCAAAAACCTTTTTAAAAAATTAAATATAATATCAGTCTTCACTAGAAAATGTAACAATGAAATACCAATCAAGTTTAACAGAAATAAGTATTAAATGGATATTCAAAGACTTAGCTTTAAAGTTTGAATTGATATTTGCTAAGAGGAAAAACTTAATGATATTGATGTAGTTTTTCCAAAAATAAAATTCTCATTGTGGACATATACTCAATTCTACTTCAAATTCTGTTATCCCAATTTCTCACATATGTCTAGCTACAGGACTCCAAATTCTCTATCTAATGATTTCAAAATTCTGAAGCAAACTTAATGATGTTGTTATTGTTTTGTTTTTATGCCATAGGGCACACACACTGGCTGGAGAGAGAAAGACAAAAAGACACAGAGAGAGGAAAAGTGAGAAATCACCCTCCAGGGGGACGACCATGCCACAATCCCTTCTTCTCCATTCTCCTCTCAGGATTTTTGGCACGTGCACACAAGCGCCTGGCGTGATTACTGGGTCTGGTGGTTGACCATGTGAGAGCCCAGTGCCTTAATCACCATGCCACCTGCTGATCCCCAAAGTAAACTTTTAAAATATTTTTAGAAACAAATTATTCCAAAAATATGAGTATTTTTCACTGAAAAAAGATGCATAATCCAAAATTATATTTAAAGTACATGGCTTTAAAATTATAGATTCAAAAATATGAAAATTAATAATACGAGGAATAAAACTTAAGTAACTTAACTTTTTGTTACTTAAGTAGATAAGGAACAAAATCTAGTATGCGCATATGTATAAAAATAACAATCCGAATCATCATTTATTAAAGCACCTATGTCATACCAGGCACCAGACTAGAGTCTTCATATATAAGCTATAATCTTTACAACCAGACCTAAGAAATTAGGACTCAGAAAGGTTAAATAATTTTTCCATAGCCACACAGGTAGTATATGGCAAACCCCAAATGTAACTGAATTTGAACTGTAACTGAGTTTAAAGCATTAACTCTTTCTACTTGACATATTGTTTCATGAGACTAATGGTAAAAATTAGCTCTAGAGGATTACAAAACAGTACAAAGAAACTGTCATCAACTTAATTTAGCAATGACTAAAGCTCATGGCCATACTCTAATTTAAGAAAGTTCACGAATCTTTCTTTAGTCTTCCTGAGCTTTTAAGAAACCTAGTATAAGGGTCCTCACACATCATTTCATGAAAAGACTTATTTCATTCAGATAATTATAAGCCTTCTTTTATATGTTATCACCATGAGATAGTATCTACATGATCCAATTCTTAGAGGAGAACACAAACCAATAGAATAACTACCCTAATAGTAAAAGGGGCTGGCAGAAAATGTGTTCAGCAGTGATGGCCCACTGTTGTACAGGTAGAAGGTTCTCAGAAACTTGAGCTTCACTGGCAAAGATTCCATTGGTGTAAACAGAAGTCCACCACAGTCAGTTCAAAATGGCTCTAATTAAATAGATTACAACAGAATCAGGATAAATGCACTTCCTAAGAGCATCAATGTGATTTAAAGAAAATTTGCATTGATTCTTAGCGTCCTATTCTTTAGGTACAATATGTAGGAAACAAACTGATAAATTCTCCCAGGAGATAATTTATTTGCAGTGACTTATCACAAAGAGATCCCTAGTGGCCAAGCAGCATATACTTGCAATACAGTTCCCCAAAGTTAAAACTATATTTGGTGATTCTGGGACAGAATAAAACAGACAGATGCTAGTAAGAATGAACTCAGAGTGTAGTATCATGGAAAGAACACTGGCTGGACATCGAGGGATCAAGATTCTAGGCTTTTTTTCCAGCAATTTACCTATACGATATGAGGAAATCTGCTCCACCTCAGGGAGTCTCGGCTTCAGGACTTGTAAAGTGATAGGGTTGACCTAGATACTATAAATGAGTTCAAGTCTCCTGGCCCAGGATAATTACATCTCACTCACGAAGGTAACTTGTAAATGAGACGGAACTCTTATTCGACGTCTTAGATGATCAGTGAGAACAGAAGATCTGTCAGAAGATATTCAAAATGTCAAGAAAATTAAAAAAAAAAAAAGTCTTTAAACTACAGAACGACTCTAGGATGTTGCACAGAAACACAACTATGACCATTTGAGGTTAATATGAATGTACTAGGACATTCCAAGTCTGTCCAACCTCACTTCCTCCTATGATAGGATTCCTATTCCTACCTGATCAGTAGAATATAGTAAACACATTAAGTCACCTCTCAAAGTCATAGGAAGGAAAAGTCACATATAACGGAAAACTTCTGCTAAAACATAACTAATCAGCTCCAGGTAAAGAAGGAAGTAAACACTCACATCTGCTTTTTGGTCTCTCTTAAATCTCTCTAAAACATCGGTGAAGAATTTTGTGTCTTTTTCCCGTTAAATCGCAAAAATCACAATTGTGGGTCGAACAGAATAAACAGCATCAAAATTTTGAAAGTTAAAAAGCAGATACTCAATAGGCAAACTTAAAATACCTAAGACCAGCCGATGGCATAATGGTTACATCACTGGACTCCCAAGTAGTCACCTGTGGTTTGAGTCCCAGATCTGGTGGCTTGAAACTCATACCAGGTACATGTGTGTGCATACCCAGAACCCCAAGAGAATGGAGGAGAAGGGACTGAGGCATGGTCATGACCCTGGAGGGTGATTTCTCACTTTTTTGTCTCTCTTGTCTCTCTGGCAAGCACATGCACCCTATAGCAAAAAATCTCTCAACAACAACAAAAACCTAAGAAAACTGAATCCCAGACATGGAGAAAGCAGAACTAAATCTAACTGAAACAATCCTCTTTATCTCAGGCATATTTAACACAAGTACTTTTGGCAGTAGGATTAAAAGGCAGAGAGCAGATAAAGTAAGGAAAATTGGCTGAAAGCCTGTTCAGAAGGCACTCAGATGCCCAGGTATCCTTCGCATTGCAGAGAGATGAGCTACTAATCCCTTCTTTATGTGAGCAAGTAATAGGGAGGGTCTTCTCTGGTGACAGTTAACCAGAGGATGTCTGGCCTGGGGATGGTGGGGGAGTGAAGAGAACACAGGAAAGCCAAAGGCAGGGAAGTACAGTGAAAACAGGCCATTAGGTGAACATACAGACAGAACAAAGGCCAAAGAATCATTCTCCCCACCATCACCCTCCAAGAACCCAGAAAGCTAATAACCAAACCAGTCACTCATCTCTCATGAAGGAATTTGTAAAAGTTTTCTCTGAGATTACAGTGAATGGTGATTCCTGGCTGCCAACTGCACTAGTACAGAGGGCAACCAATTCAAATGACAACTCAGATGGCTCCAGGAACGATTCCTTTAGGAGGATAAAACACATGCTATATCTGAGTGTCTTTAATAGGGTTTCAAACTATAGGCAAAAGTGTGGGATAGTGGAGCCAGCCTGTGGCGTGGTGGTTAAGGTACTAGATCCCACATAACCAACCGTGCAGTTTGAGTTCTGGACCCTGCGACTTAAAAACACATCAGACATGTACGTATGTATGCCCAAGATCCCTACAGGAGAAGAGACTACATTGTCGTCACCCACCTGCAGAGGGTGCTTTCTCACTTTCCCTCTGTCTCTCTATCTGGCCAGTTCACGCACGCACGCTACAACAAACTTTAAAAATAAAATAAAATAAAATAAAAAACAGAAGAGTCCAGGATTGATTGAGTTCCTTAAAATACAAAGTAAGCAAGCAGTCAAGGGGAGGAAAAAGGGGGTTAATTTTTATCTTCAAGTTATACAGCAAAGGAAATATAAAACAGCTCAGTCATATATTAACATAGCCAAATGAATGTTAACATTTTCCTTTGTAGAAAGCAGAGAATAAGCTAAATCCTCATATCCAATAATGAAAAATCTGGAAATTTCAAAACAACTATTAGCTCACTATTTAGAAATATTTAAGAACCAACATAATCCACAAAACAAGGTGCAGGTTTTTGCTCCTGGAGATAGTAATAACAAGGACCAGGCCAAAGGCAGGAAAATATTTTTGTTTTAAAGAATTGTTTTTATTTTACTTTATTTATGTGTTCATTTATTTACTTTAATTTGACCAGGGGCAGGGTAAGAAAATGAGCCACCAGGTTCAAGACGCAAACCATGGTCGGCCATGTAGGAGTCCAGTACTCTCAACTACCATGCCACCTGCCAGCCCAATGCTATGTTTTTTAAATACCCAAGGGCACGTGAACCCACCAGAAAGACAGACAGAGAAAGAGAGAAAGAGAAAGCAGCCTCCAATGGGGTATGGTCATGTTGTGATCCTTTTCCTTCCATTTCTCTATCCCATCAGGATTCAGACACATACACACACAAGCACACTCACACACCTGTATTATTTTTAAAGAGTTTTTGTTTTGTTTTGTTTTTTTTGTTTTGTTTTGTTTTTTGCTATAGGGTGTGTGCATTGACCAGAAAGAGACAGAAAGCAAGAAATCATGCCCCGGGGGTGGGGGTGGGGTGGGGAGGTGCGGCCATGCTGCAATCCCTTCTCCTTCATTCTCTTCTCCGGATTTTGAGCACGTATGCACATGCCCCTGGCATAAGTTTCAAGCCACTGGATCCAGGACTTAACCATAGTCGGCCATGTGGGAGTCCAGCGATGTAACCATTGCCTTATCTGGTGGTCCCTCACATGTCTGTTTTAAAGCTGTCATGGCTGGGATTTCAACCACAGTCAGGCATGTGGCTTTCAGTTCTCACTACACAGAACTTAATCACTGCACTAGAGGGCCAGTCCAAGAACTGCCAGTCTTATAAAACTTGTCAAACTGTAGTCATGTGTCACTGCACAATGGAGATATGACCTAAGAAATGCGTTAGGCAATTTCATCATTGTGTGAATATCAGAGTGTATTTACACAAACCTAGATGGAATAGCATACACCTATACTATATGATATAGCCTATACGCTTTTTACAGAACTGCTATTGCACTCGTGGCCCACTGTTGCCCAAATGTTGTGGCATTCAACTATATTTGATTCTTTAATTATTGATACAAATATAACTTTGTTTTTTAAAAAAAGAAAAGGGGGCCAGCTGGTGACATGGCCAACTTTGCAGACCAAGCCCTAGACCTAGTGGTGTAAAAAACACTCTGGGTGCATGTGCATGTATGCCCAAAAATACCAAGAAGAATGGCAAAAGGACTGCAGCGTAGCCATACACCCCGGGGGGTGATTTCTCATTCCCCCCCCCTCTCTCTCTCTCTCCAGTGAGCACACAGGCCCTATAGCAGAACTAATAATAATAATAATAATAATAATAATCGAAACATGGTAACAAAATACATTTAACAGAAAGTCACTACTAATAATGAGAACTCATACCATTTTACAAGCTCATTCTAGACAAATTCCTAAGCTTAAGAACAAATTAGTATCCCATAAATTGCATTACAAAAGCTGAAAGGTTATTTACCATGTGCTAAAATAACACATTGTATATTTTTTTTTTCCATTTTAGACCATTAAAACTCCAGCTAAGCAAAGACATACTTTTAGCTACATAATCCCTGCTGTCTGGCCTGCTATGCTGCTGGCCAGAGATTCCCTCTGCCAGAGGGGCCACTGACAAGACATTGGTCTCAAAATCTGACTAGTTATTTCCATGCTGTGAGAAGTGCAGTGTGATATCCCTCTACATAATGAGGTTGTATATAAAAGGTGCTTTCAGGGCCAGCAGATGGCAAGGAAGTTAAGGCAGCTGGAACTCCTCTGGCCAACCGTGCATCTAGAGTCCTATACCCAGATCCCTGAAAAAACATGCCGAGTGCCTGTGCATGCATGCCCAAAATCCTGAGTGGACAATGGAGGAGAAGGGGTTGAGGTATGGCCTTCCTCCAAGGGAGATAGATACTAACTGAGCAGAAGGGATTGTGGCATGGCCATCCCGCCCCCCACCCAGAGGAATGCTTTTCACTTTCTGTCTGTCTGTCTCTCTGTCTCTTTGTCTCCAGCAAAAACCCTACACCAAAAGATAAATAAAAGATGTTCTCAACATATATACTTGCTGATTAATCATTTTTCCAAGTGTACTTTTCTTTTTACCACTCAATTTATCAATATAAATTCAAAAATGTAAACACAAAAAAGGGAGTTAGTTTAACAGAAGTATGAGTGGAAAGGGCTCGAAGGTTTTATCTGACAAGTTTAACACAATTAAATAATCTATTATACTAAAAAAAAAAATGGTATCTTAAACCACATTAGTAAAGTACCATATTTAGATCCTATATAACAGATCTAACTTATCAAGTCATTGGTCAATTTTGCTTTCAGCTCCAATCTCCACACTTTGAGAGGAATCTAGATAAAATGGAACAAATTACAGATAAAAGACCAAGTTAGTGAGGAAATTTAAATCTGTCACATGGCTGGAAGCAATCTGTTCAATCCTTTCATGCAAATTAACATGGCAGCAAAAATAAAATAGAAAAATAAAACTATGTAATTTTTAAAAAGTTGAGTGAACGTAACATGTAGTTTAAAAGATTCTTTAGTTTTTCTCTTTTATTTTTTTTTTTTGGGAGGGGGTTGCCATAGGGTGTGTATGCTCGAAGGAGAGAGGGAAAGTAAGAAACGAGCCCTCTCCACCCTACCACCCTACCCCCATTCTCCTCTCAGGACTTTGGGTACGTATTCATGCACGCACACACATGCACCCAATATGATTTGTAAGCTGCCAGCTCCGGACTCAAACTTTAGTCAGTCATGTGGGAATCCAATACCTTAACCACCATACCCCCTGAAGTTATTTTTTAAATCTTTAAAAATCTCCTATTATATGAAAAACTGCTATGTGGGAAACAAATCGGAATTACTCAGCACAAACCCAAATGGTAGTAAAGAACCAAATGGATGATTAAAACAACAACAGTGAGACCACCCTCAAGAAAAAAGTCCCTGAGAATTAATCACCAGTGTGGGGAGCATAAGGAAAAGTTGGTCAACACTAGATGAGGATGCTGCAGAGTAGTAGCTTCAAACATCAAAGAGTCAGCTGGACAATATGATATATAATGTTATTTCAAATATAAAATTTGAGTCTCAAAGATTGCTTCCAACAAGATTTCATAATTCTAATATCACTTGTAATTCAGATGATCAGCTCAGAGGTTGGCAAACTGTGGCCTGTGGGGCTGACCACCTATTTTTATAAATAGTTTTATTAGCATACCACTCTGCCCATTTATTTACATATTGTCTCTGATTGTTTTCACACTACAACCACAGAGCTGCAACTGAGACTGTATGGCCTACAGCCTGAAACAATTACTCTCCAGTCCTATTAGAAAGTCTGCTGACTCCCTGAACAAATAGGCAAATGTGATATTTTAAATATTAATAAGGCAAATAGGCAAATGTGATATTTTAAATATAAATAAGCAGTATCAGAACAGTCCTCCCATCATAAAATGGACCAAAATAAATATGAAATTGCTGTTTTTGGATCCAGAATAGGCAATACAGTCAACATCTGAGTAGCACAGGTTTGAAATAGGTGAGTCCACTGATAAATGGAGATTTTTCTAAAACAATTTATCTTATAAACAGATCACATAAACTTATGGTACCAATATAGTACAGTACTATAAATGTACTGATATTTTCC
>NW_006159813.1:6207232-6235735 GCF_000334495.1 Tupaia belangeri chinensis | reverse complement strand
CTACAATTCTAATATTTTGCTTTCTCTAGCTTATTTATTGTAAGAATACAATATATAATATACAAAATAGTGGGTCATCAGAGAAGTCATGCCATATTTTTCCAATGCAAAAATGCATCATGACTTTTCCAATGACCCAATATGTGTTAAAATCTGTCTGTGTTACCAGTAAGGAAGGATTCTAGTCAATAGTAGGCCAATTAAGTTTATTTTTCCTTATTCACATACAC
Source organism: Tupaia belangeri chinensis (assembly GCF_000334495.1). NCBI lineage: Eukaryota > Metazoa > Chordata > Mammalia > Scandentia > Tupaiidae > Tupaia > Tupaia belangeri. The sequence continues at coordinate 6,235,505 of NW_006159813.1, read as the reverse complement.
TTTAGATTTTCAAATGATGGGGGAATTAGCACCCATACCCCAACATTATTAAAAGGCCAACTATATATAGGTAGAATTCCCTGACAGAAGAAATCAAATAAGGTGGGCCATACAAATGCTGGGCAGCTAGAATTTGTGAACAAATCACAAGAAGATAAATATCCAAGAAAAAAATCCCAGACTTGATAGGAATTTGTTTGAGACTGTCCCTAAATATTAAGCTGCATATCCAAATAAGCAAAATTCAACAAGACCGGGCAAAGAACTACTGGAGAATTATCATTCCAAGAGCTCACATAAAGCTAGGAGACCTGGGCCAGCCAGTGACCCGGTGGTTAAGGCACCTGGATCCCACATGGCTGACTGCATGGTTCCAGTCTGGCAGCTTGAAAAACACACTGGTGTGTGTTCATGCATGCCCAAAATCACTGCGGAAGAATATGGACTGCCAGGTGTCCTAGTCCCCACGGCAATGCTCTTTCGCACTTTCTCTCTCTCTGTCTCTCAGGCAAGTGCACGTGCCCTTTGACAAATTAAAACAAAACAAAACAAAACAAATAAACAAACAAAAAAACTAGGAGACAATCAAGTTCTAAAAAGAACTTGCTGAACACCTGGGGCACTGAACAGAGACCAAAAAGTGCCATCTAATGAGTAGGAAACTAGCCCTAAGAAAAAAAAAAACTACACTAATTTTTCTCAATAATAAGGTCTCCCAAAAAAAAGCAGAAATAGTAAAGCTAGTCTTATAGTCTAATTAATGATTGTCCAATTTTTTGCTATAAGGCACATGTACTCACTGGAGAGAAAGGGAGAGAAAGTGAGAAAGCAAGCCGCCAGGCTTGGGACTCAATCAATGCGGCAACTTGACCAGTGCTGAAACTACCATGCTGACTCCAAAATTAAATCTTTTAAGGGAAAGAAAGAAAATCCACACTTTCAAAAAAGAAAATATTCAAAATGTCCAGTAATCAATAAAAAATACCAGACATTCAAGGAAGTAGGGAAATGGAACACATTACTAGGAGAAAAATCACTGAAAAAAAACAGACCCACAAATGAGAGTAATAATAGAATTAACAGAAAAGCATTGTAAAACAGCTATTATAAATATGGTAAAAGATCTAAAGAAAAACATAAATATAGTAAGAATACAAACTGAGGATATAAAAGTAACTAAAAAAATTTTTTAGAGTTCAAATTTTGCAAAATCTGAAAAAGAAAAAGTCACAGAATGGGTTTAAGAGCAGATCAGGCATTGCTAGGCGGATGGGGCTTGAGAACATATAATCCAGGGCCAGCAGGTGGCATAGTGACTAAGGCACTGGACTCCCACATAATTAACCACAGTTCGAGTACCAGACCCAATGACTTAAAACTCATGCCGCATGCGTGCTTTTATGTGCGAGCCTGAAATCCTGAGGAGAGATTAGTGGAGAAGGAATTGTAGCATGGCCATCCACCCAGGGGAGTGACTTCTTGCTTTCTGTCTCTGTCTCTCCAGTGAGCACAGATGCCCTATACCAAAAATCTCTATTAAAAAAAGTATTTAAAAACATATAAACCAATTGAAAAACGGCATTTCTGGGTTAGCCCCAGAGGGTAGCGATTACGCCCTGCACATAGCAAGCCAGATCCCACATGGTTGCTGACTGCAGTTTGAGCCTGAGCCTTGGGAGCCCGAACAACATACCAGGTACACATGTATGCATGCCCAAAATCCTGACAGGATGGAGAAATGAAGGAAAAAGGGACTGCAGCATGGCCATGCCCCTTTGGGGGATTGTTTTTCTCTCTCCTTCTCTCTCTCTCTCTCTCTCTCTCTCTCTCTCTCTCTCTCGCCTTTCTGGCAAGCAGACACATCACCTCTGACAACTTTAAAAAAAAAAAAAGGGCAGAGATTTTGTAAAAACTGAAAAAATAATGAGCAAACCCAAAGTAACTTTTCTAATCAGAACAATAACAACCAATCTAACACACATGCAACTAGGATGCCAACACAGAAAAGAACCAAATAAAAAACAATAATAATAAAAATAATAATAATGACCCAACTGTCTCAAATGTCATTAAAAGAGCAAACCTCTGCGACCAGCAAGTGGTATAGTGGTTAAGGAGCTGGACTCCCACATGGTCAACCACAGTTTGAGCCCTGAGCCTAGTGGCTTGCTTTCTCACTCTCTCTTGCCAAATCAAAAAATACTAATTAACAACAAATGGAATTAAATAAGTAAATAATTTTTTAAATGTAACAAACCTCTCGTCCAAGGAGTTCAGGGAACTGAAGCAGCATAAACAAAGAAAGCCACAGCAAAACACATCAAGATAAGAATCCTAAAAACCAGTGATAAAATAAAAAATCTTAGAAGTAGTCACAGGAGGAATCAGCAGTTGGCACAATGGCTATGTCGCTGGGCTCCCATGTATTTGCCTGCAGTTGTACTCCCGGACCTGGTGGTTTAAACTCACACGGGGCACGTGTGTATGTGTGCCCAAGATCTGGAGAGGAGAATGGAGGAGAAGGGAATGCGGCGTGGACATCCCCTCGGGGTATGACTTCTTGCTCTCAGTCTACCTGCCGAGCACACTGCAGAGCGAAAACCTCTCAAAAAAAAATAGTAGTCACAGGAAAAAAGATACAATACATGGAGAAAACAGAAATAATATTCACTACAAACTTATCATTAGGAAAATATGAAAGTCAGAAAACAATGAAACAACATTAAGAAAGTGAAGAACTCCCTACAATCTAATAATATTAAAGATATGGAATCCAGGAACCAGCAGTTAGCCATTGGCTATGTTGCTGGACTCCCATGTAGTCAAACGCAGTTCGAGTCCTGGACCCAGTGGCTTAAACTCACACCAGGCGCATGTGCATGTGTGCCCAAGATCCTGAGAGGAGAAGGGATTGCGGCTATTACCCCTGGGGGTGGGGATGGGGGGGTGATTTCAATCACTTTCTGCCTCTCTCTGTCATTCTGGGGAGTGCACACACCCTATAGCAAAAATCTCTCACAAAAAAAGAAAGATAAGGAATCCATAGTTTAAAAACTTCCCAAGAAGTAATCATCAAGGCAAGACAGCTTCACTGTTGAATGCTATCAACCATCTAAGGAAATTATCAAGGCAAGATAGCGCCACTGTTGAATGCTATCAACCATCTAAGGAAGAAACACCACTAGTCCTACACATACTCTTCAAAAAAACCAAAGTAGGGACTATTCCTCAAATCATTTCATAAGACCAACATTACCATGGCCGACAGTAATGGTACTATTGATAATTACTGAGACCAATGACATCACTTGAAAGAAATGTATGTGCCAATATCCTCCATGAACATAAGTACAAAAATTATTAACAAACTATTAGTAAATCAAATCTAACAATGCACAAAAATGATAATATTTCATGAACCTAAGGTTTATCTTGAGAATTTAAGCTTTAACATCTGAAACCAATTAACTTAATTCATCATATTAACAGAACAAAACCTATGATACCTCAACAATGGAGAAAGAAACATCAAATAAAATTCAATACTCATTCATGTTTAAGAAATAAAAAACTACAGGGGCCAGCAGGTGGCGTGGTGGTTAAAGACGCTGGACTCCCACATGGCTGACCTTGGTTCAAGTCTTGGACCTGGCAGCTTACTTTCCTCTCTCTCTCTCTCTCTCTCTCTGGTCAAATTAAAACAAATAATAATAAATAAAGTTAGATAAAATAATTCTAAAAAAATAAAAAATAAAAAACTATACAAACTAAGAATTAAAGATAAATTTACTACTGCAATATAATACTGACATAACGCTACTACTATAAAATCTTATCCCATAAGTCCCAACCAGTGCAATAAAGCAAGAAATAAATATAAAATGCAGATTGAAAAAAAATATAAAACCATCTTTATTCAGACAACATCATAAAAATTATTAAAATTTTTATAAAAATTCAAGTGGAAATTACTTGAAAACACCACCACTGAGAACAGAATCTATGGGGTCATCCCACCATAGTCCAGTGGTAAAAGAGAGCTGGGTCCCACATGGCTAAATACAGTTCAAATTCCAGCCCTGGCAGCTAGAAAACACACCAGGCATGCATGTATGCCAGGGGTGGGGGGAGGACAAATCCTGAAAGAACAGAGACGGGGGAGGAGATTTGCAGAGTAACCATGCCCAATTGGGCAGGGATGCTTTCTCCCATCCCTCTTCCCTCATTTCTCTGTCTCTCTCTGGCAAGCACATGTACCCTAGAGTAGAAAGTAAAAAAGAAAAACAAAAAGATATATAAATGACTTAATTTAAAAATTTAAACTCTATTAGTTATTAAGGAATTACAAATTAAAATCATAGTTACTACTAGACACTACTAGAATGGTTAAAATTTAAAAAAAAAAAACCATATAACTGGTAGGATGTAAAATGAAACAACCATTTTTTTAAATTTAGCAGTTCTTATAGAAACTCCTAGTAATTTACAGAAATAAAAATAAATCCCAGAGGGAACCAGCAGTTAGCGTAATGGCTATGTCGCTGGACTCCCACGTAGTCGACTGTGGTTCACGTCCCGGACCCAGTGGCTTAAAACTCACACCGGGCGCGTGTGCATACGTGCCCAAGATCCCGAGAGGAGAATGGAGAAGGGATTGCGGTGTGACCATCCCCCCTGGGGGGTGATTTCTCGCTTTCTGTCTCTATGTCTGTCTCTCTCTGTCTGGCGAGCGCACATGCCCTATAGTGAAAAACCTCTCCAAAAAAAAAAAATATATATATATATCCCAGACAAAACCCAGTATATTAATTTTCATGGTCATCAACAAGTGAATGGATAAGCATATTATAGAATACTCATAAAAGGAACTACTACTTAGCAATAAAAAGAAATGACCTATTAATCAAGCAGTAATATGAAGCCGGACATAAAGACTATATAGTAGACTATCTACTATATGACTCCATTTATTAAAAATTCCAGAAAAGGCTTAATGGTTCTGTAGTATCAACAGTGGTTGTCTGGAAGTGGAAAAACTTGGGGGTAGCAAAAGAGTCCCTGACTGCTAACAGGCATGTATGAACTTTCTGTATCACAGAAATATTTCCTACCTAGATTTTAGTAGCAATTTCATTGCCATAAAGATTAGTCAAAACTCATAAACTTATATACTTAAATTGGGTACATTTTACTGTATGTAAAATATACCTCAAAAAATAAAATAGAAATTTATGTATTAATGAAAGAATCTGTATAAATCACGACTTAAAGAGAGAAGAAAACTACTTTAAATATAACCTAAGTACCATCTTACATACTTCCAAGGTTAACTGTAAACCTTTTAGAATATTATACTTTCAATTAAGTACATCAGGACACTGGTTAACAATTTATACTTATTAATCTTAATGAAAAAATTAATGTAAAAATTTCTAGGGGACCAGCAGTTGGCGTAATGGCTATGTTGCTGGACTCTCTTGTAGTCGACTGCGGTTCGAGTCCTGTACCCAGTGGCTTAAAATCATACCAGGTGTGTGTGTGCGTGTGCGCCCAAGATCCCGAGAGGAAAATGGAGGAGAAGGGACTGTGGCGTGGCCATTCCCCCTCGGGGGTGATTTCTCGCTTTCTGTCTCTCTGTCTCTCTCTCTCTCTTTCTGGCGAGCGCACGCGCACTACAGCAAAAACCTCTCCAAAAAAAGAAAAATAATTTTCTAGAAATTGAACTAATATTTAACAAAATTCATCCATGGCATCAGAATGGTATATTTCCCAGCTACAATAAAAGCCTTTAATAGAAATGTGTATGTTCTTGGTTTGGCATATTGTCTACCAAACATAAATGGTTCCCTCCCCCACAATAACAGATTCTACATTACTGTGGATAACAACATGCCCACTTAAAGAACTACATTACTCAGCCTCCCCGAAGTGAAGTGTGGCTTTTAAGTTAAATATGACTGGAAGTGTGGTAAGAAATCTCCTGGAAGTTTACTTAAAAGAAGGATGTGTTTTTCCATTTTCTTCTTCCTACCTCAAATGAGTGAAGAGTAGAGTTTGAGTATCCATCTTGGACTATATGCTACTAGTGATAACTAAGTAATGATGAACTAACAAGACAGAACAAGCCCAAGTCCCTTGATGACCAAACCAGTTCTGAAGTGCCTGCCTCAAAGCATCTTGTATACAGAAAATAAATTTATTTTTATCATGTTTCAGGTACTTTTCTATATTTTTTACCTGCTAGAAAGAACATGTGTTTGCCAGAGAAAGGAAGAAATCAACCACCAATGGAGCACAGTCATCCCCACAATCCTTTTTCCTACATTTCTCCATCCCATAATGATTAGGAACATACATGAACACATACCCGGCATGTTTTTCAAGCCACCAGGGCTGAGATCAAACCTCAGTTGGCCAAGTAAGATCCAGTTCCCAATGCAGCATTTAACCACTGCGCTAGGAAGCCAGCTCTATTTTTAAATGAGCACGATTATGTTACTAAAATAAATCAATTTTGATGAGTATTTTACTAATGGCTTTTCATTTAAAAAGGCAACAACAAAGTCTCAAAGAATCAGCCACTTGCATGGCAGCTAAGGTGGCTGGATTTCACATAGCCAACTGCACAGTTCAAGTCCTAGACCAAGTGGCTTGGAAAACATACCAGGTGCACATATGTTTGCCTAAAATCCCTAAAGGAGAAATGGAGAAGGGATTGCAGCATGGCTTTTCCCCCTAGGGGGTGCTTTCTCATTTTCTCTCTCTTTTTCTGTCTCTCTCTGGTAAGTGCATACACACCTATAGCAAATTTTTTACAAAGATACTAAAAGACTTTTATCAAGGTGATAATGTTTTTAGAGATTAAGTTACAATTATGGAGGTTACTATGCCTCACCCCAATCATTAATCAAAAGAATAAACTAAGTTAATTTTTCATTTTACAAATGAGTCCTCACTTTGGAATAAAGTAGTCTTAGAGAAAAAAAAAATCTAGTTCTCTATCTGTGGGAAGAAATTTTAAACTGTAATATTACTCCATTAATCTCTGATGAAACTTTATAAAAATGTAAACTGCATTATCACTCCATTAATCTCAGGCAAATCTATATGCTCCAGTGATTTCTGCCTTCATACTTGCACTAAATTATATGGTCTACACTGTTAATTTTTAAAAGACTCAGAAAAGAAAGAGACCAGTAATGTTTGGAATGGCTAGAAGAAGCTTCCCTAAAGTCCTAAAAGGATTAAGATAGAAGAAAGAAAAGCATACAATGCAACATACAGAAGCTCAGACTGAATCAAGAGATTCAGCTTCTGTGTGACCTTGAACAAGTTACTCGAATGTCTTGCTTCCCATTTTATCTGAAAAATGAAAATAGTAGTATTTACTGCCTAAAAATCTCATGAGCATTAAATAAGAAAATGCATGCAGCTGGCAGTTAAGCAGTGCCAGGCCTGCTATTACCACTCAGAAAAAGCATTCTGAGGTGAGAATGTATATAACAAGTGCATGTCCAACATAAAATACAGATTCCTATTAGTCACTGGCTAAAATCTCTAAAAGGAAAATTAAAACAAAAGGCTTTTTAGAGATTAAAGACTTCAGAAAAATGAGAAAACTCACAGAACAAATTTGCATACATACATATGAAAAGATGTCATAATTTCTCTAGAAATCAAGAAATCGAAAAATCATAGCATTGATTGTTTTGCTCAAAGTGGCAAAAATTTAAATGAGTAAGTTCTAGTACAGACAAGGACAGAAGAACTGGATATTATGTATTGCCCATAGGAATGTAAGCTAACCCATTTTAAAAGATCTTAGGGCTATAACTATCAAAATTTAACACATAAGTATAGTATTACAGAAAAAAACCTTAATGTTCCACATAATTTATAAACAAACAGTACACCCATCTTATGAAACAGGATACAACTGTTAAAAATATATAATAAAAAAGGATAAAGTATACCTAAATTTACTGAGATGAAAAATTTTAAGATGTTAAAAAGAAAAAGCAGGGAACAGCAGGTGGTATGGTGGTTGAAGCACTGGACTCCCACATGGCCGACAGCGGTTTGAGTTCCAGGAGAGGCAGCTTGCTTTTTCACTCTCTCTCTCTTTATCGGACACACGTGAAAAAAATAATAAAATATTCTTTTAAATAGGAAAAAGCATGCTGTAGAAAAAGGTGAAGAATTAACCCCTATTTGTAATTCTTTAAATTAACAAATATATCCATCAGCCTCAGAATGTAAATATAAACTGTGCTGTGACAGTCAATTATTAATATAACTGCAGGTTACTGGAACATAATATTTAAGCTAGAAAGATGAGTGGCAAAGGAATATAGTAACGGTCAGTCAGGTAGCATAGTGATTAAGACAGCTGGAACCCAAAAAAACACACAGTGCATGTATGCAGTGCATGCCCAATACCCTGAGAGGAGAGAGAAGAGGGAATTGTGGCACTGCCATCTTCCCTGGAGGTGGTGCTTTCTCCTCTCTCTGCAAGCACACATGTCCTATAGCAAATTTAAATTTAAAAAGAAATAATAATATATTAGGTTGTCAGGAAAGTCATGACCTATTTTTCTGTTTTTCTATGCAAAAATGTGTGATGACTTTCCCAACAACCTAATAGCAAGACACAATTTATTAAAAGTTCAAAAATGTACAAAACTAAATATAAATACATACAATTATTGAAATTTAGAAAACCAGGGAATGCTGAACATAAAATTCTAAATAAGAATTACACCTGAGAAGCCAGCAAGTGTAATGGTGGTTAAGGTGCCAAATTCCCACATGGCAGCCCATAGATCGAGTCCTGGACCTGGGTTGGCAGCTTGAAAATAACACCAGGCATATGTGCGTGCATGCCCAAAATCCCAGGAAGAGAGTGAAAAAGGGACTGTAGCATGGCCATATTCACTTTGGGGGGACTGATTTCTCACTTTCTCTCTCTGTTTGTGTGTGTCTCTCTCCAACAAGCACATGTACCCTATGGCCAAAAAAAAAAAAATTACAGTTGCAGGAAGAGGAAAGAGAATAGAACGGGAAGAGATAGGACTTTTAAGTGTTGAAATGCTTTCTCGTTCTAAGAATTTTTTTTTAATTTAACTCTATTTATTTATTTATTTATTTATTTTAATTTGACCAGAGAGGGACAGAGTGAGGGCGAGAGAGAGAGACAGTGAAAAAGCAAGTCACCAGGTCCAGAACTCACACTGTGGTTGACCACGTGGGAGTCCAGCGCCCCCAACCACCATGCCACCTGCCGGCCTCTGTGAAATGCTTTCTTAAACTAGGTATTAGATACATGGGTGTTCATTGCATTGTGATACTTTTTACCTTATGTATAATTCTTACATGCTATTTTTATGTATCCCATATCCCAATATCAAATAAAAACTATTTTGAAATTACATATGTACACAGGCACACAGACACTATTTAAAATCAAGGAAAAAACCTTGGAATGACATAAATTCAACTATTATATTTGCAGTTACCTTCTTGTTGAGGGAAAGACCCTTCCTATTTCATGTTAGACACTTTTATACTATCTGAATCTGAAAGTAAGTACATATTTTTTTTAACTAAATTTATAAAATAAATTATTTTTCCATTAAAATTATAATTATGAAAATTGTAACCACATGGTAAATATGTTTGTGAGAACAGTTGAATAAAGTATTCATAGACTAGTGGGTGGTATGGTGGTTTAATGTGGCTGGATCCCACATGGTTGAGTGTGCAGTTCAAGTCCCAAACCTGGCAAATTGAGAAATATGCCCCATGCAAGTGCATGCCTGCCCAAATCCCAAGAGAAGAATGGAGAAGGGACTACAGCATCACCATACCCCTGGGTGGGGGCTTTCTTACTTGTTTTCTCTCTCCTTCTCTCTCTCTCTCCCCCCAGAAGCATATATGTGCTCTATAGCTAATTTTTATAAGTCTATTCACACTGTGATTACATCTATGAACAAAAATATGCACAATTACAAGTATAGAAGAGTTAAGGTAAGTTTGATCTAATAGAGTGGCTGAAATGTGGAATTTTTTATAGTTTTAATTTCTTAGAAGTTTCATTTCTTGGAAATGCTTTGTATTTTATTAGGACTACCTCACTTGGAAGGAAATTAAGAAGAATGGCACCTGCAGGAGAGCCAACTCTCTACCTTCAAGGTAGCCAAGTAAAAATCTCCTCACATGGGAAAGCTGAATGAATTACAGCCAATCGACAATGGTAGTGCACGCTGTGCCAATAAGAGCACTCAAAACAACTGGAGAGGGTCCCCACCACACCGAGGAGATTACATCAAAAGGTTCTGAAGTGCATATGTACATTTTATTGCTTAACTGAGAACTGGAGCTGCCAAGCAGAAGTGCAACAACACATAGGGAAAGCTCCAGAGCAAAAAAAAAAAAAAAAAAAAAAGAAAAGGGCACAGAGAAGGATGGGCAGTGAGGGAGGAAGGAGAGAAGAGAAAATCTTCCTCCTAACTGAGGCAAAAATATAACACGGCAATAATTATTACACTCTCAATAACCATAAAAACACTGTACATTCAGAAAGCTAAGTGCAAAGAATAGAATGATAGGAATGAAAAACTTAAAAATCCTAAAGTCAGAATGAGGAATAGGCACCAATGTTTAATGCCATGTCTTTACAAATGTCCCTTCTATTCTCTCCATTGGTTCCCAAAATCTGGTCATTCCACAAAGGCATGAAGAAAAAATGTCTATTTCATCCTCCTAACAAAAATATCACCGATCTGTGATAATGTAAATGAAATCTTTCTATGATAAAGTAATAAAAACATCCCAAAGCAGATGTGCAGAGGCTAGTCTAGGTAACAAAGGCTGACAAAGAGCCAAGTGCTGTTAAGGATTCCCCCCTCCCAGATTCTACGTTCCTATCAGAGCTTTTCATGCCCATTTCTGAAAACTCCTACTTCACAAGCTCTTCCCCTGCCAAAATAGTTGAATTCACACCTCCAACTACCACCATCACCACCCTCCAAAGGCCCTACTCTACCCACCTCGCCAGTCTTGCCTTCTCTCTTCCCCACCTTTTTCTTCTGCCCTTCCCCTCCCTTACAAATCTTAGTCTGTCTCAAACCTTCTCTGGAAATAGGCAAGTTATAAAGGCTAATGTTTGTTTTTACTTTCTTTTCACTATTTCCTGCCTTAAAACTTGTAAGTTCTATAGGGCTTAATTTAATATCAATAACCGAGGCTCGTGAATATTTTCCTATGTACACACCTGTGATCAAAGCATGAAGTCTAATGCTTATCAACTACAGTTTAAAAGTGTGGCCAATTGTTCCTCCCCATTTTGTGTACACAAGAAGGCAAATGCCATAAAACCACAAACATCTGTTTACCATTTTACTCTTCTCCTATGACATATTTAATTGGTCACCAAGTCCTGTCCATTCTACCTCCAAAATCCAATTCCTTCTATTGCCACTGGCCTTGCATTATTTCTCATACCTACACTGTCTAAGAGCTCTCTTCCTGGCTTCAGTTTCTCTTCCTATTACAATCCATACTCCACAAAACCCAGATGAGTTTTCTCTCTGCAAGGCAAATTTGATCGTGTCATAATCCTCCTTAGACTCCTACAGGAGGGCCATCCCTGTAGCACAATGATTAAGGAAGTCACCTAACCCCAATTCAAATCCCAAGCCCAGTGGCTTGAAAAACACACCAAGGCATTTGTGCATGTGTGCCCCAAATCCTGATGGACAGAAGGAATAGAAGAAAAAGTATGACAACATGACCATGCCCAACTGGGGTTGCTTTCTCTCTCTCCTTCCTTTTCTCTCTCTCTCCTTCCTTTTCTCTCTGTCTCTTTCTGGAAAGTGCATGTACCCTTTAGCAACTTAAAAAAAATTCTGCAAGCATTCCTCTATGCACACAGAATTAGTTTCCAATTCCTCCATGTCATCCAATTTGACATCGGTCATCATATTTCAGTCTTGTCTCCCATCTAGTAAAGAGTAGGTATTAAATAAATAGCAAGTAAATTTAATAAAAGAGAAAATATATTTCCAACAATGTCTAGAAATGTGGAAATAAATTTATTTCATGAGAGCAAAAAAGAGGGACCAGCAGATGGTGAAATGGTTACATGCTAGACTCCCACATAGTCAACCACGGTTTGAGTCCTGGACCAGGTGTTTTAGATTCACGCTGGGCACATGTACATGCGTGCCCAAAATCACCAAGAACAGAGAAGGGATTTTGCAGTATGGCCAACCCTCCTCGCCCCCACACCAGGGGCGAGGGAAGTTCTCACTGTCTGTCATTCTCTGTCTCTCTGGCGAGTGCACATGCTCCATAGCAAAAATCTCTTTAAAAAAAAAAAAAAAAAAAGACAGAGGGCTGACCCTGTAGCCCAGTAGTTAAGGGGGTTGGATCCCATATGGCTGACCATGGTTCAAGTCTTGGCCCTGGAAGTTTGAAAAACATATGAAACATTTGTGAGTACCTGTCCAAAATCCTGGCAAGATGGAGAAATGGAGAAGGGATTGCAGAGTGATCATACCCCACTGGGAGTGCTTTCTTCTCCCCCCTCCCTTACTCTGTCTCTCTCTGGCAAATGCGTGTAAAGAAAATAAGAAAAAGGAAAAAAAAAGGCATGGGGAGGGAGAGTAAAGAAACAGAGACCACCGACAGGGTCTTATCATGCCATGATCCTCCCCTACCCTTCTAGCTAGCTAAGATAATGGGTGTACCTGCATGTTCAAGCCCACCTGGGATCTAAACTCAGGACCTCCCATATGGTTCCACTATCATGTAGCCCCTACTATCTGCACCACCACGACTTGACCTAAAAGTGTTTTTTACTTATTATTTATTATTTATTCTTAATATTCCTTATTATAACTGACAAATTCTTCCTGCCAGAGGACACCAGAAGAAAGAAAGCAACCGCTACTGTGGCATGGTCATACCATAATCCTTTTCTACCATTTCCCCAACCTGTCAGGATTGTGAGCACAAACATACCACACCCAGTGTGTTTTCCAAGCTGCCAGGGCCAGGATTCAAACCACTGCCAGTCATGTGTTACCTGGCTCACTATGCAGAGAGCCCAACCATATAATATTATCAAACTCAAAAGTTTTACAAAATAGCTAAACAAAATTATGCCTGTTTAATATTAAAACTGGACTGGGCTCTTATTTCTATTTTCAACTCCAAAATTAAAATGCAAAGTAGATTACAAAGAATCTAAATCAATACCTATTTTCTAAAATGGGTATAAACATATATCACTAATTTTTTCACACATTTCTGTAAACTGTTAAAAGTCAGTTCTTTAGGTCCTTAACAGAATACCACACCTACCATATGAGAAAGTTTGACAACACAATCAAAGTTACTTTAGAAGATAAATGCCTATCTTTCTAAGTCCCACTCATTCTTCCATCTGGAATATTCCTTGAGTTTACCATATAAACTACCAACACATGCTAATCATCGTAACAGATTCATTAGAGAAGTTTGCTAAGAACAGGTAAATACATCTATTTCAAAACAAATGTATAAAATTTACTAAAGAAACCAGTTTATTAGCTTTCGCATACCCAAGTATGGGTTCTCATGAGAATCATTCCACTATTTAATTAAATGTTATAGGATCTTGCAGACAAATTCAAGAATAGCACCATCTGTCTGGGTTGCAAAGCTCAGTTTCACAACCATATCATCAAATAGCAACAAAATATCATTTTCATACTTAACTCTCTCAAGTAATTTATGGACAACTATTGAATTAAGTCTATTTGGGATCTTGACACTTGAGTCAATCTGTACAGATGATTACATTCAGTATGTAAACTGATATACTTTGGAAACTGCTTTTTAAAGTAACTAAACTTCAGTTAAGTGCTTGTGTTTCCAAATGTAGATATTTATGCTCTTTAGTAGCTAAGATGCAGATTTTTGCTGTGGTACAAATTAAAAATTGGTAAACTGCTCTGATATTACTTAAATCTGAAATATTTCAAAGTACCTGTCCTAATTCTAATAACTATTAAAAAACTAAATTTTTCTAAAACATCTAGGATTTTTACTACATTTTCTGACAGAATTTTTAAGATTTTTGCCATAGGGTGCACATGATCACCAGAGAGATAAAAGTGAGAAAGCCCCCTTCTCTCCCTGGAGGGGGATGGCCACACCGCACCCTCCTCTCAGGACTTCGAACACATGCACACACCAGCCAGGCGTAATTTTCCAGGGCTCACACTACAATCAGCCATGAGGGAATCCAGCACCTTAACCCCTATGCCACCTGCTGGTCCCTTCTGATAGGATTTTAATTCTTTATTTTTAAGTAGAAAGCACTTTAAAAAATTAATAGTAATAAATAATAAAAACCACCTATGCAATATAAAAACCATAGACAATAAAATTGACTAAAAAAAGTTTTTAAAAATCTCACTATATTACTAAATTCAAAAACAGGAAATAATATTTGCCACTTCAGTCTGTAACCTAAACGAGTAGAGCCATCTACACTACAGGTAAAGGGTCCTCTGCAGCACACCCCCACTAACTACTCAGGCAGAAAAAAGTAAAATCCTAACTACATCTAAATACTGTCTCCACCAACTGCAAAAGAAACTACTCAAAGAGTCTGTGAAGGATTCTAGACGGCTTACTAGGGAGTCTCAAATGGGTATCATGACACTAAGTGGGCAAAGTTAAGAACTCTGGTATAACATAAGCCAAATTTTCAGATAAAACCTTAAGAGATCATTTCAACAGGATATATTTATTTATCCCAAGGTTCTTCTTAATGATCACTTCAGTCTCACCAAAAACAGACCTCAAGAAAGTAACTGAGTTTTGCTAGACAGACACAGAAAGCACAAATTAAATTCCACTCCCTCTACTCTAAAAAGCAAAATGCCACTGAGCCAGATGGTGGCACAGCAGTAAACACAATGTTCTGCAAGGCAACCCCACATTGGTAGGTTCCCTGTTCACATCCAGAGATCTCCCTGAGTATGTGGGAATGTGCTCACCAATGACCTGGGACTGGCTGAAGCCGGGACGGGGTGGGGGGGAAGACACGGAGGGAGGGGGATCGCAGTGCCAAGATTGGACTTGGAGTGCTCTGTCTCTGTCTTGCTTTCTCAGAGAATAAGTAAATAATAAAAACAAAATGCCACCTCCACATAATTGGACTCGCTGTCTGAGTCTCACCAATCAATGGATAGCTAAGTTCATCTTCACAGGAGTTTTATGAAAACAAAGTACACTGAGGCACTAGACTTAGAACCTGGGAAGGCAAAGGGTCAAGCACAGCTGGAATTCCTGCACACACTCACAGTGGATGCATGCCAATATAACCACAGCAGAGTTCTTGCTAGGGTTTTTGCTCATTTTCAGAAAGGCCCCCATCACAAGCAAAAGTCAGAGTAAGATAATAAATTGTAAAGAGAAAGACACTGGCCAAAGAAGCACCTTCAAAATGAGCTTTTCTGGGGTGGCTGACTAAACTGTCTCTACAAGCAGTTCAAAAGGAAAAGGACCAAAAAATATTATAGACAATGACAACATTACTTGATCCTTTTCAAGGGCACTTACTTTGAAAAATACTTCTCTTTCAGGCAGATGTGTACCACCTCTGGTCTAAGTCAAACTCAGTTTCATACTTTAAAATAACCATTAAAGGTGGACGAGCAGTTAGCATTACTATGTTGCTGAACTCCCAGGTAGTCTACGGTGGTTCGAGTCCCGGACCCGGTGGCTTAAACTCACGGGCAAATGTGCATGCGCGCCCAAGATCCTGAAGGAGAATGAAGAAAAAGGGATTGCGGCGTGGCCATCCCCCCTGGGAAGTGATTTCTCGCTTTCTATCTCTCTGTCTCTCTCTGTCTTTCTGGGGAACGCACGTGCCCTATAGCAAAAACTTCTCCAAAAAAAAAATCACTAAAGGAAAATTAGAAATAAAGTGCCTGATGCAATCAACCAACACCAAATAAAATGTAAATTTTCTAGAAAAAACAAATTTAATGAGTTTGTTTATTCAAGTCCATGCGGTTTATCTCTAATCTTTGAATTCAACAAGCACTCAAGCTACCATGGAGACTATCCCTGCTTCCTTCACATTCACTTCTTTCCTATATTTGCATATCTTTTATTTCTAAGAGGTATCTTATCTTTTTCAGGACTAACCCTGTCACCTGTGTTTTTGATGGTCATCCTCCAGCCAGATTTGTTTCAACAGTTACCAACTTTCCTTACATCTTTCATCTTTCCTCGGTCTCTCCACATTGTCGCTCCTACGTGTACAGACACAAATCTACCTTCCAGGCCCTTGCTCTCATCCCTGCTTACTTCACAACCAACCTTCTTCACCTGAAAAGTGTCTGCACTTTTTCACCTTGCCATTAAGTCTTTCCTCCACCCACTAGAGCCCAGATTTTACCCTCAGCAAACAGAATGATTTCAACTAGCTACCAAGTTGCCCAAATAACAAACCTCCGCTTTCACTCCTTACCTCCCCCCTTCAAAGTCCACCACAATTCTGTGAAAGTTATTATTCCCTTCCTTTATTTTTATGTCAGAGAAAGCAAGTTATGTTGACTATTTAAACCACATACAACATATACATTCATGACTGAAAAGTCCCGGCCCTCATGAGAAGTAATCCTGAAACAAAATCTCATTTGTTTTAAATGCACAGAATTTGAAGCAGGATAGGTTACACAGTTCAACAATTCTAATTTGTCTAAGTAAGAGAGCAATCCTAGAAAAGCTTTTAAACACATTATTAAATATAATACCATTTAACACACTTGTTTTTCCTCAATTCATTTCTCATAATAGTTTCTATATCATTCTGGATTATCTCCTGTTTTAGTTTTATTTCCCATCTGCTCATTTAAGATTCGTGTCTGTCCAGTTTCTGAAATATCTGTCACATTAGTCATTAGTATTTTGCGTAATATACCATTTTTTTAAGTTCATAACTGAACTATTTTAGAAAACTGAATTATTATAACATTACCATTTCTTAATCTAAATTAGCCTGCCCACACTTCAAATTTTCCACCTAATAAGAATTCTATTTCAGTACGTTTTTGTACTGTTTTTTTTTTTTTAAATGAAGCCAAGAACCAAAACCATAAATCAGAAGTACTCTCCTACATTACCACCTCTTAGTAATGATTTAAGGATAGAGACTCAGAATCGTCAACTGAGTGTCCAAAAAATTCCCCTTCTCTCCCTCCCTAGTAAGAAGCCATATCATTCATTCCTTCAAGATCCAATTTAAAACACTCCTTCTGGGTTCTTCTGGCTACTATGGCTATGGACTGGCTATGCAGTCCATCTCACTCTCCCCTACACTTTCACAGCTTAGAAATTAAATAGTACATGGAGGTCTTTTCCCCACATAACAGATCTTTAGCCCTTTTGTAAACTCAAGCTAGATTTTAATCATTTCTGATGAAAATGAATGAATTACATGTCCCCAATTTTTCAAACATACCATAGTTTTGAAAATCAACATTTCTAAATATTATTTACTGGCTAGTCCATTCAGTCTTGCCTCTGGCTCCTTTTTTCATCTCATTGAGCCTCAGAAGTCCTCAGTTATCACACAAAATAACCAGTAGAAAGCTTGTCTTCAGGGGTAAGAAAAGGAGGGAAGAGGAGGAGCTAAAGGCAAAGAAATATAAACATTTTTCCTGATGACGTCACAAAACTTGCCAGTATTTTCAACATTTTAATAAAAGGGTATCAGCAAAGACAAAGAAGCAGCAGGTCCTTGCAGAAAGGGAATTGAAAAGCTGCCTTCAATCCTCACTCCAGAATTACAGCTCTTCAGAGGGAGCCATCCTGTACTCTCAACACTCTTCCAGACATGATTCCTTTCCCAGGCCAAAGTGAGGAGCTGCTCAGATTGCTTGGACAATCGTCAGAGAGAAGGGTGCTCCCAACACTAAATGGAAACACTAAGTCAAAGTTCATGCCCATTTAAAAAAAAAAAAAAAAAGGCTGCTATAAATAGCATTTGAATTCTCTAGCACAGGTAATTAAGTAGGATACAAAGTAAATAGGCTAACCTTCATCTGTTACAACAAAAGTCAAGGGAGGATATTTTGTAAAAAAACAAACTTACAAATTAACTATATTTTAGTATGCTGGAGACCAACTACATATACAATTCCAAACTTCTGGATAAACTCAAGACACTATTCCTATTCAACATGACTAACACAAAACCTACAGATCTGTGGGAGGGCTTTCCTTCCTTCAATAAGAGCTAAACAATATATTCAGAAACTGCCCCACTATTAAGTGGAAAATAGAAATTAGCTAGTAGTTGAGTTCTCTCAGCTCAAAACATAGTAAGGGTTGTGACATGTGTGTCAGACAAAAATGTGATTTAGTCTTTAAAAGAAAAATATATTTATTAAGTAGTACTACTGACATTCCCTGAGACAAATCTCAAAATGTTAATAAAACTGCTGTTTAAAGTTCAAAGAGCACGCTGAACCTGCCAAGGAATTAATAGCTTAAACTACCAAATAAGAGCCACAGTTCAATTTCCAGTATCAGCCAGTCATAACTCAGAGTTGGTACAACAAAATCATCCAGTACATTGAAAACACACAATACAACTGAATCATGTACATAAGTGAAAAGTGGTAACATGTAAAAGTGAATTTCAAGTCTTTCTTCTCAATCGTGGCTTATTTATGAGGAAAGACACAAGAACAATTTAATTCTCTGCTCCCTCAAAGAAAATACAAAAAAAATCAAAAGTACAATTACAAGACCAGCAGGTGGCACAGTGGTTAAGGAGCTGGACTCTCACATGGGCAACTGAGGTTCAAGCCCTGGACCCAGCAGCTTGTAAATCACACTGGGTGTGTGTGTGTGTGTGTGTGTGCATGCGTGTGCACACCTGCCCAAAATTCCAAGAGGAGAATGGAGGACAAGGGATTGCAGCATGGCCAGCAACCCTGGGTAGTGAGTTCTCACTTTCTCTCTCTCTGTCACTCTCTGAAGAGTGTATGCACCCTATGGCAAGAATCTTTAAAAAATAAAATAAAATTACAATGAAACTGTTATATTTAAAAACAAGTCATTTTACCATTCCAGCCTCCTGGTTAACTGCCTATGGACACTTTTTTATCTTTAGTTTTAACTTACTAGAGGTGTCTTTCTCTTAAAAAAAAAAAAAAATTTAGTCATCCAAAGTGCTTTCCTTAGATATTCAAGGGGCCAGCCAATGGATTTGTGGTTAATACAGATGGATCCCACATGGCTGATTGGGTGGTTTGAGTCCCAGACCCAGTGGCTTGAAAACACACCAAAATCTCAAGAGAAGAAAGAAGGAAAAGGAATTGCTGCAAGGTCATCCCCCCAGGGGCTGGCTGGCTCGCTCTCGCTCTCGCTCTCGCTTGCTCTCACTCTCTCTCTTCCCCTCTCTCACTATTTCTCTCTCTCTGGCAAGCACACTAGCTCTATAGCAAATTAAAAAAAAAAAAAAAAAAGACTCAGAATGGCTTTTTGTCCTTTTTGCCCTCTATACTTCCCCCAAGTTTACTGAAGGAGAAACTGAGGCACAGAACTAACCTGTTCTGACTAGCCACCAGAAAAATTCTGACTACATCTCAAGTTTCCTATTAACAGTTCACTGCCCCTTTTACTGGATTCATAAAAAGTAATCTTATAACTGAAGGTTGAACAAAAGCCCTCCTACACAGCTTTAAAAATGAAAAGTTCTGGATTGAATTCCCAACAGTATCCAAAATCTACAGGTTGCCTACTGTGCTATAGAAAATCTAAATAATGGCCAGCCAGTGTCAAGGTGGTTAAGGTAGCTGGGTCTCACATGGTTTCAAGTCCGGGACCCTGCCACTTGAAAAACATGCCTGGCACACATACGTGTGTGTGCTCAAAATCTCCAGAGAAGGGAATGCACCCCTGGGGGAGCTTTCTCACCATCCCCCATTTCTCTCTGGTAAGAATGTAAACTCCACAGCAAAATTTAAAAGAAAAAGGGGAGGGGAGGAAGGGAAAAGGAAGAAAGGAAAGAAAGAAGAAAAATCCTAAATATTAACTGAATTTATATTCCTTTGAGGTATAAGACCACATCTCTCTTTTATTTTTTTTTTTTTTTGGAGAGGTTTTTGCTATAGGGTGTGTGCACTCGCCAGACAGAGAGAGACAGAGAGATAGAAAGCGAGAAATCACCCCCCAGCGGGATGGCCATGCCGCAATCCTTTCTTCTCCATTCTCCTCTCAGGATCTTGGGCATGCACGCACACGTGCCCAGCATGAGTTTAAGCCACCAGGTCCAGGTCTCGAACCGCGCTCGACTACGTGGGAGTCCAGTGACATAGCCATTACACTAACTGCTGGTCCCTAAGACCACGTCTCTTAATCAACTGGAATTCTCTTTAGTAACGATTTTCTAGAATTCACCTATTACCAAATCACAGTAAATACAATCTAAATAGTATATTTTTAAAACACAAAGCTAAATATCCAAAAAAGTTCAAATAAAGGCCAGCCATGGTGGCACATCCATAACACAGTGATCTGTAATGTTGAAGCCACACGTGAAGATCACAGGTTCAGGTCCCCAAGGTCTCTCTGTGCATGCTGGGTGTGCCCAAGTTCCTGTCTGGCTGGGGATGGAGTTAAAATGCAGCATGATGACTCAGATGGGAGTACTTGTCTCTCTTCCTCCCCCAGAAGTAAATAAACTTCAAATAAATAGGTAAATTCAAATTTAAAAAAAAAAAAAAAACAGCCTACTTGTGATCAGGTACTAAATGGGTAATGAGAATTTCCATGAAGAATGGAGAAGAAAGTATTGACAGCTGTCCAGTGACCCATTCATTAACAAATAGTTAATGAACACCTAATTACAAGGAGAATGCAAAAAATGCCTTCAACAGGGTCACTGTCCTGTGCTTATCCCAAGTCCATAGGAGGAGTTACACATCAGGAGTCAGAATGACCAGCTCTGCCTTGGGAATCAGGGAAAGCTTCATGGAGGAGATGACATCTGAACAATTTAAACGATGAATAAAACTGTACCAGGCATATATGTATGCACAGAAACTAGGAGCTGATACCAAATGTTCAATAATTAGATATATGTATGTTTTTCCTTATTTCTCTTTAGGACATTAAAATTCAATCATGAGGGACCAGCAGTTGGCGTAATGGCTATGTCACTGGACTCCCACGTGGTCGACTGCGGTTCATGTCCCGGACCTGGTGGCTTGAAACTCAGGCCAGGCGTGTGTGCGTGCGTGCCCAAGATCCTGAGAGGAGAACGGAGGAGAAGGGGTTGCGGCGTGGCCATCCCCTCTGCGGGGTGATTTCTCGCTTTCTGTCTCTCTGTCTCTCTCTATCTGGTGAGTGCACACGCTGTATAGCAAAAACCTCTCAAAAAAAAAATTCAATCATGAGAAGTGTCAACACAAATGCTTTGTCACACCAATTATACTCTTGAATACTTTATTTATTAGCTTTCAAATTAAGCTCAGATAGATTTAATCATCCTTCCTAGTTAATGAAATATTCTGGAAATACAAGGAAACTTCATGTATCTAACTCAAAAATACTTCCTCAAAAATGTATCAATGTTCTTTGAGGGAAGAGAAAAAAAATCACAATAATTTTCGTTCAATTTAATATCCTTTTATATTATCAATTGTGTAAGTTTCCACTCAATATTGTAAAAATTCCATTCACAAGAAATTATATACTTGAAATAAAATATTTTTCTCAAATTTAATTTTAATCTCAATAAATGTCTTAAATGTACCAAACTGATGCAGTGGCTTAACACAAATTAAGATAATTATTACAGTAAAAAGATCCAATGAGGATTTAAAAAGAATTATTATTTGCCTAAAAATTTTTTAGTCAGTCATTTTTTAGGTTAAAGCTCCAAATTAAAGCTATGCAAAATAAAGACACAGATGAAAAATATTTGTTTAAATGAGGTGTTCCAAATTACTTCTAAGAATTGTTTATTTAATTTATCTATTACTATTATCATTCTTTAATTTGCTACAGGGCACGTGTGCTCATCAGAGAGAGACAGAGAATGTGAAAAGGCAAGACATCAGATCAGAATGCAAACCGCAGTCAGCCACATGGGAGTCCAACACCTTACCCATAATGTCACCTGCCGGCCCCCCACAAATGAAATTTTAATAATAATAATCAACTCAGGACCAGCAGATGGCGTGCGGTTACGTCTCTAGACTCCCATGTAGTCGATGCAGTTCAAGTCCCAGACCCGGCACGTGGGTGTGCATGCCCAGAATCTAAAGAGAATGAAGAAGGGATTGGGACGTGGTCATCACCCCTGTGGGGAAGGAGTGATTTCTCGTTTTCTCTCTCTAGCAAGTGCACACGCTCTATAGCAAAAATCTCTCTAAAAAATAATAATAATAATAATAATCAACTCAGAAATTTCCTTTAACAGTTAAAGGAATTCCACTATACTGAAATAACTACAAAATGTAGAAGAAAGCTGTCAGTCAGGGTTCTGTGCTATTTCATACTAATGGAAACATCGTTTTAATAAGACTCTACCATAATCCATCTAGAATGAGAAAATAAACATTCAGAAATATACATAATCAACCTGAGCATGGACATGCCAATGAAGTAACATTTTCCCTTAGACATAACCGATTCTCCTAACTCTTATCTAGAAGGAGAAGAAAGCCACCTTTCTTTTTTTTAGTCACACCAGAATCCACATACATTCTAAAAGACATTTTATTAGCTTAAGAAAGGAAAATACTCCAATAAACATACCTAAAACATGCTAATATAAATGCAAGACAGGAGTTCCTAAAGGAAAACTACTATACCCAATTTATGAGAATAGACTCTATTCTACACTACATGTAATCTTAAGAGTTAAATGCGAAACAATATAGCAGAATAGGAGAACTGTCTCGGAAATAAGCAAACAGCAATCACAACATTTTAACAGAATTTAAAACTATTTTTATACCAACTAAAACAAGGATAGAAAATTATGCACATGTACATAAGTGACTTTATACTAAACAAAAATTGGGCAAGCATACATATTTCATTCATGCAAATGAGTATGAATTTACAATTCCTCCTTTATGTTAATATTTACCAAGATTAATGGAATATCATCTCCCCTATGTAATGAAGTGAATTCCCCCAACAGAACAAAGCTAACACCTTCAAATCTTTCAAATAAACAATGAAAGCATATACTATAAAAGGAAATTATCTGAAAGGGATCAGAAAGAAGTTAAATGACTCAAGAGGGAAAAAAAGTCCTAAATTCCAAGAACACATTACAAATATTGATTCACTAATTCTAAACTCCAGGCAAGTCCTATGAAACAAACGTATGTGTATTTTTTATTTCTATTTCCACTATACCCCATAGGCACATTTTTAGGCTATATATCAATAATTACTTCACTCTGCAATACATTACATGTAATTTCTCAAAACAGAAATGTTTATAAAATGACAAAATAGAAATTCTGGTGGCAACACTATACAATACACATAGGTCATAAAACAGACTTCCACATAATACCATCTTACATAAATGATACTAATAACAATATTGCAGAAATCTTTTTCTTTCGGATAAATGGTAGCACGACGCATGGTTCACTAATAGTAACACCTAATATTCAACTATAATATTAATTTTCATAAACTTTGTCTAATATTTCTCACTAGCTAGGTCCTACAAAAAAACTACCATTCACTTTGAGGGGAAAAAAAAAGAATCAGTACTTCTATCAACTTAAAGGAGGGGAACTATTATTTTCTTCTAACAAAAATAGTCAAATGTTTCAGAAAAATACCTAATTCATTTTTTAATCAAACTTTGAGAGATAGTTGAATAAGCTATTCATTAAAAATATCCTGATAAACAATCTCATTATTGTTTACACTGAAATAAGTGTTTCATCTCAATTTTAAGTAATTTGACAAACGTAATTCTAGAATGAACTTATCTTTTACAAATGATTATCACAATTTATAGCACATAATACAAACTAGTGACAGAGCGTCTTCTTTATTAATCTCAAGAGTAGAGATCTCTGAAAGCATTTGACAAATACAATTAACTCACAATTAACTAGGCTAAATTAGCCAGTGAACAAAAAAAGATCAATCAATTTTTCCATAACTAATTAATATAATCTACTACCAAACTTAATGTTATTTAAAAGAATGCCTTAAGAGATTTTCCCCAAATAAATATCTAATACATTCATTTTAAAATGGCCAGAACATTCCAAAAAGACAGGGATAAGCTATACAATAGAAGCACCTGGCATAAACTCAATGAACACTTACTGTCCCAAATTCACCCCCCCCATCTTCTAACAAAGAAATTGGCCCAACCTAACTTCTTCCCAGTGAGCACTTCAAAAACACAGCAAAATATTTTGTAGCATACACATCTTACATACATTATTTTCTCTTTAAAATTATGAAGTCATCACACGTACAAATGGCTCTTTAAAACGGTCCAGTAAACTGCTACACTATGCCTTAAATTGCTGTCTATTATGTACTTAAAAATATTTACTAGCAATTGGAGGTTAATATGGCAACTATTACCGGGTGGCAATTATTGCTATTAAAAATATATAAATACTGTAACACCATGTGCTACTAACAAGTAAGTGCTAAACAGAAAACACATTAGCAAATTAAAAGTATTTTCATTAAAGAAAATAAACCATCATGAAAAAAAGATGCTTTAAATGTAAATATTAAAATTACAAAATGGGATAGAAAAAAAAACCCTGTACATAGTGTTTTGGCAGTTCAGGAAGATCAGAGAAATTATTCACTTTTCTAACTTTCATTTGATAGTCCATCTATCTGGTCCTAGCTCAAAGGAATAGATTTCAAAGTTTCTCCATTTACAACTATCTTCCCCTACTGCAAAAAATAAATCTCTTAAGACAAAAAGAAATTAGGTCAACAACAGATTACCTTAAAAGCATCACATATAGAATTAATGATCCTCAATAGGAATTAAGTGCTAATGGGTTTCCACTTAGCAAGAATTTTAGATCATCACCCAATTATCCATAATCAAGAAAATTCTAAGATAATAAAACAACATGAATGTGGAGCAAACATACCTAAGAATTAGAGTTCACTTCTCCATGTCAAAGAGTACACACTTACATCTAGTTAAAAGGTACAAAGTCACTTTCTCCATGTCATCTCAATAAAGAAATAAAAATAAAGATGTACTTAACATTTGAAAATTATGTCTTACCCAAGAGTGAGTTCAAACACCATAGGGTCCACTGTTAACACTTTCCAAAAAGGCAGATTTAACACACTTAAATGAATTATAACTGAGTGAATATACAACAAGAGTCACCCAGAAATGTGATGGACAGCATGAGAAAACAGTTTTGAGTCACAAAGGCACAGCCAGGCATGCATTTAATGCAGTAGCTACAAATCTCATGGCAGCAAGAATAAGAAACACATACAATGACCCATATCATGTATACACAATGGCATTTTTCACACATTAGGAAGGGGGGTTGAAGGTTGAGAAGAGAATTTAGGAAATTTGATGCCATATAGCTGAACAGCATTAGATACAATAAGTAGAAGATTGGAAAAAAATCTTAAAGCATCTGATTGCACAATCAGCTTCTGCCTTAAGCCATAATGAACACCTCAAGCTAAAAGAAAGTGGGTGGGTCAGTACTGTGGTTCAGAACTTTAATCTCTAGTTTATATTTCAATCTACACTAACACGAACATCTAGGTAAATTCTCGCATTAGATAAAATAAGTAGAAGATTGGAAAAAAATCTTAAAGCATCTGATTGCACAATCAGCTTCTGCCTTAAGCCATAATGAACACCTCAAGCTAAAAGAAAGTGGGTGGGTCAGTACTGTGGTTCAGAACTTTAATCTCTAGTTTATATTTCAATCTACACTAACACGAACATCTAGGTAAATTCTCTATAAACAATACCTCTCTCTGCTCACAACAACAAAAAACCTGCAAGCAACAAGAAAAAATATATGCTATTATTAGACACACACAGAGTCCTTCTTATATAAAACCTGCTTTATTTTGAGTAAGTAATAGTTCTATCACCTTTGGAACTAGCTATTCTGTATGGTATACTTTCGGCACACATTTTTTATATTCTAGGATGCTTATGTATATAATTTTTAAGAAAAATTCTCAATATGGAATCATAAAAATTTACAAAAAGTCTTTTTTTTTTTTACTGATTCTGAATTTTTAAAAAAGCCTCCACCTTCCATGTACAAGGGTACACGGACATTCTATATTAACAAAAATACAAAACTAAGTATTTCTCAGGTTCAGCATTTCAAAGTGCTACAGAGAGTAATTCCATTTTTTAAAAAAAGTATAACATATTCAAAAATCAGTTTATTGGTTTAAAAAGAAATGAGGGGAAATACCCAAAACACAAAATCGAAGTACAAAGTCTTCTACAAAATTGTTTCTCCAAAAAGAATCTCAAGCATCTTATCTTTACAACATTATCAGCCTTACTTAAGCATTTAAAAAAAGATAAAAGAAATGATATATCCTTACTACAGCTATATATACTTTGATTTGCTTACAAAACCTAGTGTATATAAATTAGCCACATACACCAAGCCATTACCAGTCAGCATGATATATGATAAATTTGGGAGCTCTTCCTCACTAATAGTGGTCTACTTGGTTATTTTAATTACCTGTAAAAGTGTCAATGTGGTCACTAGCCGCCAAACAAAAACCATTTTAAATACTTCTTAATCAATATGTTGCTAATCTATGAAAGTCCCTGAACCTGACTGATATAAATGATAAGACTGAGAGGAGGAAAAAAGAGGCAAAATGAGTTTTGTCCCCACGTATCAAAAGATCAAGGGAAAATGATCACAAGACTGAGGGAAAGAACAGCAACTTACAACTGAATTTTAAGATTAAATATATGGATAAAAACCTTTGCTAAACAAAAAATTTAGCCTGGTCTTACTACTGTGGAAGCACTGATACCATGTCATTCAGTCTTTGTAGGTAAAAATCACATGTGCTGATTTTATTTATATAAATGCCGTAACATATTTAATAAAATAACACTTCAACTTGAAAAGTTGGCAAGATTTTGTATTTCTCCACTAGTCGCAAAGAAAAAAGGCATGTATGCCACCCATAATTAAATGTAACTAATTACAATTTGAACACTAAATTATTTATCCAGTGTAAACAAGGATTAAGAGGAAATAATGCTTCCATCTACAGCAGGGGTTACAGAAAATAATTTCCAAAATGCACGCTCTCCAAAAAAGCAGTCTGCTTCCCCCCTCCAAAAAGAAAATAGGGTACACAACTTTAAAATAAGTTTTTTTAAGGCTAAATTAAATAAACCGTTCAGCCAATTTTCCAATTATATTCTACGCTTGAAACATAATTGCCTTACATCTGTTTACAAATCTTTGCTCAATATTTAAACAAATTCGTACTCTCCCAGGCACATAGCTATACATACAGTAACTCATGCACAAAGCACATATTTAAAGACCACGCTCTGCAATTATTAGCCTAAACGCCAGGTTTAACAACGTGAATGTTTTCAGAGCTAGGTAATACGACCCAATAAAAAGCAAAGATGGCATTTACCACCAAATGTCACTGCCACCGCCAGGAAAGAGTTGCTGGAGCCCTATACATTTTTAATTTCGATGAATCTAGACGCCGTCGTCGGGTGCCAGGCTTCCAGGAGAACAATTGACACCCTAACTGCTTCAAGATTAAGGCAGGCGATTCAAATCCGAAGGAAAAGTTGTCAATTATCAGAGCGAGAGCGCGAGAGAGACGAAGGCAGATAAAAGCGATGTTATCAAACCGCCCAGCTTGTTGCTTTGTGTGTGTGTGTGTGGATTCGTTGTTAGAATAAAGAAAACAGTTTTTAAAAGACACAAGAGGAGAGAAAGAAGAAAAAGCTTTCTCCACCTTCCGTCGGCTCGGTGCAATGGCTTTACAGCTCTCTAGCGTAGTAAGCCCCGAGAGGCAGGCGGCTGTCGATGTTTACAATCGCGGGAGCTTCGGGTGCAAGAGTCCTTTACTGACACAATCACATTCAATCAACTGTTTTCGGGCGAAATTGCAGGTGTCATTATGGAATTTAAAAAAAAAAAATTCAAAAAGCAGGCGGGCGGGCAGCGGATCTGACAAG
>NW_006159813.1:6206085-6206465 GCF_000334495.1 Tupaia belangeri chinensis | reverse complement strand
GGGGGCCGGCGGATCTGACAAGGGGGAAAAAGCCTGCCGATCGCAGGCGCGGGTAGCACAAGGCAAAGCCTTCCACATTTAGGGGGAAAAAAGGGGGGGGGAGGGAAGGGGAGGAGAAGGGGGGTGTGATTGCAACAGAGGGTGGGCGTTCGAAGTGCGACCCAGAATCCGCAGCTTTGAGACTTCCACATGCAAATTCCACGCCGAGCGCCGCGCTCACAAATGATTTTTAAAGAGCCAAATAAACACTGGATGCGATCCAAGGCGAGGGAGAGACGATCCAAAAGGGGGAGAATCGGCGAGAGGCGAACGGCGGGGAGAGGCGAGGGAGGGGCGAAGTCCCGGCGGCGGGAGGAGAAAGTTGGTCGGCGGCGGAGGTC
>NW_006159813.1:6161706-6204927 GCF_000334495.1 Tupaia belangeri chinensis | reverse complement strand
TCGCGGGGCCGCTGGCTGTTGCCCCCGACTGTCCAGGCCGGCTGGCGTGGCTGATGCTCCTTGTGGGCCAGGCAGCAGGTCTAAGTGCCCCGGGGAGTGTCTCAACGAAGCCTCACGCGGTCGTCCGCCGCCGTATACAGAAGAGAAAACTGAAGCACAAAGAGATGAAGTCTCTTGTCCGAGATCTAGCGGGGATTCGAACCCATACACAATGAAGCCAAGCTCTTGTACTAGATTTTATATGCCTCACCTACGGATGTTCGTAGTTGCCAATGAGTGAGTGCTTGCTCTGGGTTCCAGGCAACTGTGCATTTAATACAGAAACAACGCTTCCTGAGACCATACCCCAAGGGAATGTGTGCATTCATTCACGCACATTCATTCATTCACCGCGTACCTGTTTCTTGAACTCTCGCTGTGTACCAGACTCTGCTACACTGCCGGGCACTGTGCTACTGTGTTGGGAGCAGAATCTCCCTCTTGGCTCTGTGCTTTCGATAACCAACATTTCCTGAGACTGCATGGCTTGGGAATCCTGAGCAAAGCTGGTATCAGCAGACTCTCTCCCAGCCCTCAAGGCATTTGCTTCCTGAAAAGGCTTGAAGGAGAAAACAACCTCTTCACCATAAACCTCCAAACATGGAACAGCCAACTAATTCAGGTGGATTAGACTAAATGAGAGAGGAAGAGTAGAAAACAGGGAAGATGGAAATATTAAAAAAAAAAAAAAAAAAAAAAAAAAAAAAGAAAAGAGAAAAAAAGGGGAAAAAGGAAAAATTAAAAAAAAAAAAAAAAAAAAAAAAAAGGAAAGAAGTTTTAGACGTCTAAGTTGAACTTTGAAACTGCCACAGTACTGCTGAAGTGAAACTCAGGACCAGCAGTGGTTATATTGTAGTATGTATGTCTTATTATGTGGCTGACACTATGTTATAACCATCTGACACTATGTTACAAGGAATGTGCATACATTATTTCAGAACAACCGCACAAATTAGATACTGTTATTATCCTTAACTTGTAATTAGACCAGAAGCAAAGGTGTACACTGACATCTCCAAGCTGTCAGAGTGAGTGAGTGGCTCAGACAAACCCAGATCTGACTCCAGAGCTCAAGCACAAATTTTGGAGACTTCAGGGGGGGGGGGGGGGGAAAGCCTCTGCTGGCTTTGCCATCCCTGTTTGTGTTAACTTAACCAACGTAGTTTATACTCTGAACTTCATTTCCTGATCAGTTAAAAAGGGATCTTAGAGGTTGACCTCATCTCAGGCAAATGTCCTGAATTTCTGTTAAAATACTGTTGAACAAAGGGTTTGAGGGTGGGGGGAAGAGGCAAAGCACTTAACAATATACTGGTGTTCCTTGGGCCTCAGCAGTCATCTGGTGTGATGTCCATCATACCCAGACTCCCTGTATGTAAATCCCAGCAAGGTTTCACCCTACACACCTGGTCACCCAATTCTCATTCTTTAGTCAAGTTTAGGTTAAAAAACAAAACAAAACAAAACAAAACAAAAAACAGGAAACTCCCAGGGCAAAACCTAATAGAAAGATGAATAAAGGGTTTAGACAATTTACAGACTAGGAGAGATTGATTTTAAAATACACTTTTATAAAGTCCAACTCTGTGCCACTGTGGTAATGTGCTATTTAATAGAAGCCAGGAGGAATCAACAGTTAGCGTAATGGCTATGTCGCTGGACTTCCATGTAGTTGACCACGGTTCAAGTCCTGGACCCAGTGGCTTAAACTCACGCCGGGCTTGTCTGCGTGCGTTCCCAAGATCCCAAGATGAGAATGGAGGAGAAGGGATTGTGGCGTGGCCACCCCTTGTGGGGTGTGATTTCTCACTTTCTATCTCTCTGTCTTTCTGGCTAGTACACCCGCCCTATAGGAAAAAACCTCTCCAAAGAAAGAAAGAAAAAAAAAAAAAAAAAAAGCAGCAGCTAGGGGCCAGCAGGTATGGAGGAAGGTTGAGGTAGCTGGATCCCACATGGTTGACTTTATAGTTCGCGTCCCAAACTCCATGTGTGCATGCCCAAAATTTCAAGAAGAGAGTGGAGGAGAAGGGATTGCAAGGTGGCTATCCCTCTGAGGAGGGGGCGGGGATTCCTCAACCCCCACACCTCCACCGTGTCTCTCCACAAGTGCACTACAGCAAAAACAAAAAAAGAAGCCAAATCCCACATGATGACTACTGTTTGTCTGGTGATTACTGTTTGAATCCCTAGAGTCAGCCTGAAAACATACCAGGCGGGGACCAGCAGTTAGTGTAATGGCTATGTCGCTGAAACCCCACGTAGTTCAAGTCCCAGACCTGGTGGCTTAAACTCACGATGGGCCCGTGAGCAAGCATGCCCAAGATCCAGAGAGGAGAATGGAGGAGAAGAGATTGCAGTGTGGCCATCCTCCCTGGGGGATGATTTCTCATTTTCTATCTCTCTGTCTTTCTGGCGAGTGCACGCACTCTATAGCAGAAACCTCTCAATAAATACATACATACATACATACATACATACATACATACATACCAGGCAGGGTCCAGAAGGTGGCATGGTGGTTAAGGGTGTTGGACTCCCACATGGCTGACCACGGTCAGAGTCCGGACCTGGCGGCTTGTTTTCTGGCTTTGTCTCTCACTCTGTCACTCTAGAATAAACAAACAAATAAAGTTAAATAAAAATAATTATTTTTTTAAGTTCTCATCTTTCAAAGGAAGAAAAGGGAGAGAGAAAAGAAAACATTCCAGGCATAAACAGGAATACTCATGATCTGACAGGCTGAAGGTCTGGAGGAAAAAGATCATGGCATGACCAGGTCCTGTGGAGGGTCTCTCCTTTTCTCTCTCTCTCTCTCTCTCTCTCTCTCTGTCTCTCGTGTTCTATCTGAATAAAGAAAAAATGCATTTACAAAAATGTATAAATATAGATTAAAAAAAAAAAAAAAGATGTTCGATCTCACTCCTTACTGCGGACTGAGTGTTTGTGCCCTCTCTAAACTCATGTGGTATTCGACACTAACCCTCACTATCCTGGTATTTGGAGATGGGGCCTTTGGGAAATATCAGCATGAGGGTGGAGCCCTCATAATGAGATTAGTGCCCATGTAAGAAGAGACACAAGAAAGTCTGCTTTGCTTCTCTTTCAGTCACTTGAAGACATAACCAGGAAGGGAACCAACAGTTAGTGTAATGGCTATGTCACTGGAATCCCACGTAGTCAACCGCGGTTCGCATCCCGGACCCGGTGGCTTAAAACTCACGCCAGGCGCGTGTGCGTGCGTGCCCCCCGAGAGGAGAAGGGAGGAGAAGGGATTGCAGCATGACCATCCCCTCTGGGGGGGGTGATTTCTCGCTTTCTGTCTCTATGTCTCTCTCTGTCTGTCTGGCGAGTGCACACGCCCTATAGCGAAAACCTCTCCAAAAAAAAAAAAATATATAGAAAAAATAAATAACCAGGAAGAGGGCCGTCATCAGGAATAGCATTGGCCGGTACCTTGATTTTGGACTTCCCAATCTCCAGAACCGTGTGAAATAAATTTCTGTTGTTTAAGTCCCTCATCTACAGTAATTTATTACAACAACCCAAGCAGGCAAAGGCACTCATCACAAGAAGAAAAGAAAAAGAAGTGTTGACAATATGTTAAAAAGCCCACACAAAGACACATAGAAGCAGGAATCTCATACACTGTCAGTGGGAATATAAACGAATGCCACAGACAAACATGCATGTCTGTTTGACAGTAATCAAAATTTATAATGCATATACCCCTTGACACAACAGTTCTACACATTTGTCTTACAGTATACTCATGCAAGTGTGTAAAGACCCATAGTACAAGGATGTGATTTAGTCTTGTTTGCAGAGCAAAAGTAGAAATAACTTTCACATCCATAACTTGATACAATTTAATCCCACACAGCCATTACAAATAATAAACTGTGGGGGACCAGCAGATGGCGTAATGGCTACGTCGCTGGACTCCCAGAGAGTCGACCGTAGTTCGAGTCCCGGCCCCAGTGGCTTAAACTCACACCGGGCACGTGCGCGTGCACACCTAAGATCCTCAGAGGAGAATGGAGGAGAAGGGATTGTGGTGTGGCCATCCCCCTTGGGGGGTGATTTCTCACTTTTTATCTCTCTGTCTCACTCTATCTGTCTGGCGAGCACACGTGCCCTATGGCAAAAACCTCTCCAAAAAATATAACAATAATAATAATAAGCTGAAACTATTGTACTAACACAGAATAATCTTAGAAATAGATTATTAAGTGAGATATCTCTGGAAGGTTAACAAGACACTACTAGTAATGTTAATTGCCTCTAGGGAGATGAATTGGGGGACACAGGGTTGTTGGGGTTAGAA
The DNA here is from genome assembly GCF_000334495.1 of Tupaia belangeri chinensis. NCBI lineage: Eukaryota > Metazoa > Chordata > Mammalia > Scandentia > Tupaiidae > Tupaia > Tupaia belangeri. The sequence continues at coordinate 6,200,564 of NW_006159813.1, read as the reverse complement.
AGAGAAATTGCTTTTCATTCTTTCTTTTTTTAATTTTGCCAGAAGGCATGTGTACTCACCAGAGAGAGACAAAGAGCAAGAGATAGAGAGAAGGAAAGCAAGAAAGCACCTACCATAGAGAATGGTCACACCACAATCCCTTCTCCATCTCTCCCACTTTTTGGAATGTGAGGCACACATGCACACATGCCTGACATGTTTCTCAAATTGCAAGGGTCCAGGACTCACATTGCACAATCAGCCATGTGGGATTGAGCTTATGTAACCACCAGGCCATGCATGGGCTGGCTCAAGGAAAGGCTTTTCAGTTTACTGTCTGCATTTTCTTTTTTCCTTTTTCTTCTTGCCTATTTAATAAATTGTAAGCACCAAAAAAATTGATCAATAAAGAACACTCAAAAACAGTGTAATCAAGCAAATGGCGCCATAACAGTAAATTAAAAAATTAAACACATTATATACACACACACACAGACTCTCATTCGAGCAGATTCCCTTGACTATGGAAGTCAAGGCCCCAAAAGAGCAGAGAAAAGACTAGACGTACCGTGTGCAATTGCCCTGGCAACAGACTGAGAACCCAGGGGAACTGGGTTCCAGTCTCAGATGCCCTACCATGCCTGTTTTCTTGGACAAGTCACTCAACCTGTCTGGGTCTCAGTTTCCTCATGTGTATAAACAGCAGCCGGGTGATCCTTCAGGTCACTTCTAAGCCATGAAATTCTTTGACTCTCTGCACAGTTGAGATTACTGATAAAGACCCACAGAGTTCTTACTCAATAGAGAAAGCAATGGGAGTTGATGGAAACCCTCAGGAGATAAGATGAAAACAAAACAAGACAAAAACCATCAACTAACAGGAAGTCGCGAGGAACCAGGCACCAGGCATGGGGGGGGGGGAGGCTTTTGAGTCTAGTTTCCTAAGCTGGGAGGGGGGGGCCACTTCATGGCATTCTCATGCCTTCCTTTCCCTGCTTCCCCAGGGTGGGAAACAGAAGTTACACTCTACCCAGCTCTTAGGTCGTTTTCCGAGAACGCAGGTTAGTTCCCTTTCATGGTTACCAAATGTAATGGCAGAGAGAAAATGGAAGCAAAAACATGACCAGAGGAGGAACTATCTATTAGGAAGACCACAGGAAGCTGACACAGCTGCAGGGTGGGAGCATTTCGTAGGAGTTAAGAATATCACTTCAGAGTATAACACACCTGGGTTCCAATTCCTGATCTGTCGTGCTCTAGCTGTGCAGCCTTGAGCAGGTCATTTAACCCCTGCGACCCCCATTTTTTCCTGTGCATTGGCCTCCCAGAGTGATAACTCAGAGAAAGTTCTTAGCTCAGTGCCTGGCCCCAAAGCCAGTGATCAATAAATTATAACCACTATGGTCACTTGTCCATCCTTGTACAAGGAAAAGTATCACCAGGTCACATCACTTGGGAGTTTTTGTTTTGTTTCCCTTTTAACCTAAACTTTATTGAATTTATTTTATTGCAAATGGCAAAAGTACAGAATGCCAGCTACAGTTAATCAAACCAAAAAGTATAGAATTATACCAAGAAAAAGGGTATTCTCTCTGTACCCCACCAAGATCATCATCATTCTCCTTCCTCTGTGCTCATATCAACCAATGAAATCAAAGACATACTTCTTTTCTTTAAAGGGTATTTATTGGACCAGCAGGTGGTATGATGGACACTGGATTCCCACATGGCTGACCAGGGTTCAAGTCCTGACCCTGGTGGCTTGCTTTCTCACTTTCCCTTTCTCTCTCTCTCCCTGGTCCAATTAAATAATAATAATACATATAATTAAATAAGTTATTCATTTAAAAAAGTATTTATTTTTTTACCATGAGTCAGTGAGAGAAACAGAAAGATAGGTACCTCCCAATAGGGCTTCTCACACCGAAATCACCCTTCGACTTTAGCCAGCCCTGGGTCATGGGTAGGCTTTACTCCACATGTTTCGGGAGGTCTCAGGGTAAGAACTCAGAACCTTTTTTTTTTTTTTTTTTTTTTTTTGAGAGAGAGAGAGATTTTTGCTATAGAGCATGTGCGCTCGCCAAACAGACAAGAGATAGAAAATGAGAAATCATCCCCCGGAGGGGATGGCCACACTGCAATCCCTTCTCCTCCATTCTCCTCTCAGGATCTAGGGCACGCACGCACACGCGCCCGGCCTGAGTTTAAGTCACTGGGTCCGGGACTCGAACCGCAGTTGGCTACATGGGAGTCCAGCAACATAGCCATTACGCTAACTGCTGGTCCCGAACTCAGGACCTTCTTATGTGGATCAGCCTTTGTAGAGTGTTGCATTACTGCTACACCACCCTCCAGCCCCCGGAGAGACACACTTCTAAGGAAATTTTTGTTTACTTTTTATGAAAATGGGATCATGTCCCATATATTACTTTGCAATCTGCCTTTTGTACTTTACAATTTATCACAAATATACCTCTAGGCCTATATATCTGCATCTCACTCATTCTTTTATTAGTTGTGTAATGTTTCATAGAACACCTGTACCATAATTTATCCAATTATTCCCCTATTCCTGAACATTCAGGTGGTTTCCGGTCTTTTCCCTACTCTAAATAAAGATGCAGTAAATATCTTTATCCATATATCCTTATGTACTGACACTTTTATTTCTGTAGAATAAAGTCTCCAAAATAGGATTGCTTTTTTATTGTTAATAAATGTGTATTTTTATTGTTAATAAATACAGCCAGAAGATTTTCCCCAAAGGTTATAGCAAGCCACACTCCCTAAAGCAAGAAGGGATGCGTGTACACTTCCTCACGATCTTGCCAGCTTCTGGGTATTGCCCAAAAATCTTTTTTAATTTTTGCCAACCTGATGGAGGGGGGGGGGGGGAAGGAAGCCATGTTGTTTGAATTTTCTTTTCCCTAACTCTATAGAGACTGATCTTGGGTATTTTGAGCATGTGCATTTATTTTTTTTTTTTTTTTTGGAGAGGTTTTTCGCTATAGGGCGCATGCGCTCACCAGACAGACAGAGACATAGAGACAGAAAGCGAGAAATCACCCCCCCAGGGGGGATGGTCACGCCGCAATCCCTTCTCCTCCATTCTCCTCTCGGGTTCTTGGGCACGCACGTACACGCGCCCGGCGTGAGATTTAAGCCACCGGGTCCGGGATGCGAACCACGGTCGACTACGTGAGAATCCAGCGACATAGGCATTACGCTAACTGCTGGTTCCCGAGCATGTGCATTTCTTCAAGTTGTTAGCTATTCAAATCAGCAGTTTAGAACCATAGAAAACCAAATGCAGTTTCAGTGAGACCAATAAAGGGGCTTGGGGGAACCAGCAGTTAGCGTAATGGCTATGTCGCTGGACTCCCACGTAGTCGACCGCGGTTCGTGTCCCGGACCCGGTGGCTTAAAACTCACGCCGGGCGCGTGTGCGTGTGTGCCCAAGATCCCGAGAGGAGAATGGAGGAGAAGGGATTGCGGCATGACCATCCCCCCTGGGGGGGGTGATTTCTCGCTTTCTGTCTCTCTGTCTCTCTGTCTCTCTCTGTCTGTCTGGCGAGCGCACGCACTCTACAGTGAAAATCTCTCCCCCAAAAAAATAAAAATAAAATAAAATAAAGGGGCTTGGCACCGCCATGACACACACATACACACACACACACACGCACACACACGCCCCATCATGCTCACCTGGCAGGAACAAGGTAATTCACTCCATAACTCCAAAGAGATTTTCCAGACACACTTTCATGGGGGCAGGCCTATACTTTTCATTTTCACTTTTATAATTCCATTTTTAAGTTGATGCTTTAAGTTCCCTCTGAGAGAATAGTCTTATACCAATCAAGCTAGACTGCCTTGGGTAATAACAGCTTGGCTCATAACCACCAAGGATTTCCTAATTGTTCCAACTCTCTCCTAAGACAGTGCAGAGGATGAAGTAAAAACAACAGCAGTTGTTTCTGACTTGGCACAGAGGTATCTGCAAGCTACTGGTGGAGAGATACGGGTGAGGGTGAAAACTCCAGGGCTGGACGAGACCTAGCTCAAATCCCAGCTCTGCCATTTACTCTCTTGACTGCCTTGGGCGATGATTCCACCTGGCTATGCCTCAGTTTCCTCCTCCCTAAACAAGATCACATTAGTAACTGCCTCTTAGAGCTGTTGTAAACATTCAATGAGTTACTGCACACCAAGCACTCAATGCCTGCCTGGCACATAGTAGGTGTTCAATAAATATCAGTGATTAAGACCCGAGGCTCCTTTTTATAAGACCGAAGAGGAGATGGAACTCTAAGAAACACCACCAAAGACATAATTAAAGCAGTGATTTCAGTTGTTAAAAATTCCAGTGAAGGGGGCCAGCAGGTGGCGTGGTGGTTGGGGCACTGGACTCTAACATGGTTGACTATGGTTCAAGTCCTGGACCTGGTGGCTTACTGTCTCACTTTGTCTCTCTTTCTCTCAGGAGCACACAGGCCCTATAGCAAATTTAGCAGCTTGCCTTCTCACTTTACCTCTCTCTCTTTCTGTGTCTCTCTGGTCACATTAAAGAATAATAATAACAATAATAATAAATAAATAAAACTAAAAATAAAATAATTTTTAAAACATTCTAAGACATATCAGATCAGTGCAGTGGTAAGGCACTGCTCAAGCGAAGCTTAAGCCATATGGAAGACCATGGTTCAGTTCCCCTGTCGACCTGTATATGCTGGGTGAGAATATCCATGATCTTACATGACTGGGGTTGAGGGGGTGGGCTTCATAGCGGGAGACCATGTTAAGAATGCTTCTCTCTCTTTCTTTCTCTCTGCTGCTCACTCTGATGAAAGAAATAAAATGATTTTTTTTGGGGGGGGGGAGGTAGAGGTTTTTGCCTTAGGGTGTGTGTGTGTGTTTGCCAGAGAGAGACAGAGATAGTGAGAGGGAAAGTGAGAAATCACCCCCAGGGGGGATGGCCATGTCATAATCCCTTCTCCTCTTTTCTCCTCCTAGGATCTTACATGCACATGCACATGCGCCCAGCGTGAGTTTCAAGCCACTGCGTCCGGGACTTGAACCATAGTCAACTATGTTGGAGTCCAGCGACATACCACTATGCCACCTGCTGGCACCATAAAATGATTTTTTTTTTTTTTTTGGAGAGGATTTTGCTATAGGGCATGTGCTCTTGCCAGAAAGACAGAGACAGAGAGACAGAAACCCAATCAGAGACTTCAGCTGATATTTGTATGGTTAAGAAGGTAACTGATCGGGACCAGCAGTTGCTATAATAGCTATGTTGTTGGATTCCCATGTAGTAGACCACGGTTTGAGTCCCGGACCTGGTGGCTCAAACTCACGCTGGGCATGTCTCTCTCTGCCTTTTTAGTGAGCACATGCGCCCTATAGCAAAAACCTCTCAAAAAAAAAAAAAAAGGATTCTTGTTTCAGGTAACTCATTTTAGTAGCCTACAACGATTGCTTTCAAGTAGCCAATAGTTTGTGAAAAATGTCCCCTGATATTTTTCTTCAACTACGCTGCTGCTTGAAAGAAAAATACAAGGTGACTATATACATCATTTTTTTCCAGACTCCACTAAGTTTCCTACCGCAGGCTGTGACCATAACAGGTGGTGAAAGGTGTTACCTGGAACTAAATTTTGTTTCCTCTGGGCTGACAAATGCACACCGACACTTGCACCAGAAACCTGAACAGCCTCAGCGTGTGATGGCCAAGTTGAGTTTTAGAGTGTACAAAATCATTTTAAAGAGAAGAGAGTGTCCACGAGGGAGATTCTGTAACTTTGTCTCTCCAGGGATGTGCAAGTGTGAATTCGAGGCTCATGAAAGAAGGGCCTGCCCAGATGGCCCAGAGCCAGGCCACACTCTGAGAGGGGAGATGCCAGCTTCCCCAGCAGCTTTGCCAGCTCACCTCACCCTTTCTATTTTCTAAACTTTGGGCCAGGCCCTAGCATCCAGGTTCCTGGAAGGTTTTGTTTTGTTTTGTTTTGTTTTGTTTGAAGACAAATGAAATGTCTTTTCACTAGCTGATATTTGTATGGTTCAGAAAGTAACTGATCAAGACCAGCAGTTGGTGTAATGGCTCTGTCACTGGACTTCCATGTAGTCAATCATGGTTCGAGTCCCAGACCTGGTGGCTTAAACTCACACCAGGCGCATGTGCGTGCATGCCCAAGAACCCGAGAGGAGACTAGAGGAGAAGGGAGGTGGTGTGGCCATCCCCCCTGGGGATGATTTCTCGCTTTCTATCTCTCTGTCTCTGTCTTTCTGGCAAGTGCAAGTGCCCTATAGCAAAAACCTCTCCAAAAAAAAAAGAAAGAAAGAAAGAAAGAAGGTAACTGATCTGGCCACCCCACTCAGAAGATTGTGCTCTTTGAGAAATGACATCCAGGTCCTGGCATGTTAGACAAAGGCCACCAACCTCCAAGGACCATGCCTGGTCCCTCCAAACTGTCTGGTACCTGAAATCCTTAGGCCTGAAAAAGACATTTCCTGCCCTCAAGCAGAGGTGTGTCATCTCCCTGTTGCCTGGGTTTCCACCCCGGGGCCAGATCTTGCTATCTGTCACTGATCATTTTATTTAGAAGCAATTCCTGAAAGAAGCACAGTCCTCATTCAGGCAAAAAGGTGGAAATGATTAAAAAAAAAAAAGCCACACGTGGGCCAGCTGGTAGCATGGTGTTTAAGCCAGCTGGGTCTCATATGACCAATGGCATGGTTTGAGTCCCAGACCTGGCAGCTTGAAAAACATGCTGGGCACCAGTGCCTCTATGCCCAAAATCCCAAGAGAAGAATATAGGAGAAGGGATTGCGGCATGGCCATCCCCCCTGAGAAATGATTTCTCTCTCTGCCCCTCTCTGGTGAGTGTGTGTGCCCTATGGCAAAATTTAAACACAAAACCAAAAAACAAACCAAACCCAAAACTCATGTACCACTTAAGTCATCCCTCTCCCCTGGTGACAGGTTAACCAGGTGGATTTCTCCAAATTCGCAGCAGGGGTGAGACAAGCAAAACAACTTAGCTCTTCCACTTAGGTCTCAGTTTTTCCTTTTTGAAATGGACTGTCAATCTCTTAGGACGCTGGTGAGTTATAATCAATTGGTTCTTTAAACTGCGCACACAATCTCTCAATTTCCAAATGCGCTGACTGCAATGGTCTCCCATCGAAGGAAATGGAGTACGTGCACAGATCCACTCTGTTGCTGCTGTTAGTACAGATCGCTTCCCCAAGGAAATAAATTACATTTCATTCTCTATATATTGTTTACTTTATAGTCTCTTGATCTTACTTTGCTGACTTCTTGTTGTAGATTTTTCGGTAGCTAGCTTCCCACTTAATCACAACAGCCTCTGTAAATGTTAGTGAGTTGTGTTATGGGGATTTGCTGCCGGCACTTCACAAGGGTTACTGAACGCAAGAGCCCCTTCTTTCTTCTACCAAAAACAAAAACAAAAACAAAAAAACCTGGGTAAATACTCCTCTCGCCAACAAAACCAAAACAAAACCCTTGAAATTATTTTTTTTTTCCCAACAAGCAGATCCTAATTCATGTTAACCATGCAATAACTCAGAGCACATTTAACACCGTTCTGTTCACGCAGAGGTCACTGTTTACATAGCAGGTGCATTCCCCAACGAGCCTGTTCATTATGAGCTAATCAGTCACTTCTCAAAAGTCCAGAAGAAGAAAGGCTTTCTTCTCCCATCTCATCACAGAGGTAGTCAGCCAAGACATCTTCGAGGCTACAGACCATTTATGTTCCTTCTTGCTATATTGTTTTTTGGGGAGGGGGATGCTTTCTGGGTGTGTTCAGGCTCATCTTTTAAAAACTTGTTTTTAATTGGGAACCAGCAGTTAGCGTAATGGTTGTGTTGCTGGACTCCCACGTAGTCGACCGTGGTTCACTTCCCGGACCTGGTGGCTTACAACTCACACCGGGCGCGTGTGCGTGTGTGCCCAAGATCCCGAGAGGAGAATGAGAAGGGATTGAGGCATGACCATCCCCCCTGAGGGGTGATTTCTCGCTTTCTGTCTCTATGTCTCTCTCTGTCCGTCTGGCAAACGCATGCGCCCTATAGCGAAAAACCTCTCAAAAAAATTGTTTTTATTTAACTTTATCTATCTATCTATCTATCTATTTGAATTAGATCAGAGGGAGTCTGGGACTCGAACTGCGGTTAGCCATGTGGGAGTCCAGTGCCATTAACTACCACGCCACCTGCAGGCCCCCAGGCTTATCTTATCCTAGGCATCTCTTCTTCACAACTGTCTTATGAAATAGTTCCTAATCTAGTCTCCATTTTCTAGATGAGACAACTGAGAATCAGGAAGGTGAGGTGCTTATCTGAGATTACAAAGCTTGGAGGGGCAAGGCAAGATTTGAACTTTGGCCCCTACTGCCTTCTATTCTAAAATGAAGCTAGTGAGCTGCCCCATGCTTCCGACATACTCAGCCCCCTGTTCCCAGTGTCCCACCTTCTGTGTTGGCCAGGTGTGCCTTCCCCACGTGCTCCACAGTGGCCTAGAGCAGTACAGTTCTGCCACTTACCAGCCATCTACACTCAGTCTCTCCTCTCTGAGCCCCAGGCTTTTTTTTTTTTTTTCTTTTTTAAGAGAGGTTTTTGCTATAGGGGACGTGCACTCGCCAGAAAGACAGAGAGAGAGACAGAGAGACAGGAAGAGAGAAATCAGCCCCTGGGGGATAGCCAAGCCACAATTCTTTCTCCTCCATTCTTCTCTCAGGATCTTGGGTACGCACGCACAGGCACCCGACGTGAGGTTAAACCACCAGGTCCGGGACTTGAACCGCAGTCGACTACATGGGAGTCCAGCAACATAGCCCTTAATGCTAACTGCTGGTTCCTCTGAGCCCCAGTCTTTACATCCATAACACAGACATACTTACACTGTTCTCCAAGGGAAGTCGGTAATAATAACAAGCATGGCATAATTATTGAGGTCTCCCCATGTGCCAGGCCCTTTGTACCATAATTTGGAATCCTCCTAGTAACGTTGTGAAGAAGATATTGTGATTGTCCCCATATTGCAGATGGGCAAAACAAATGATGAAATGGACCATCCAAGGGGCCTGCAGGTGGCATGGTGGTTGGAGTGCCGGACTCCCACATGGCTGACCGCAGTTCAAGTCCTGAACCTGTGGCTTGCTTTTTTGCTTTCTCTCTCTCTCTCTCTCTCTCTCTGTGTGTGTGTCTCACTCTGGTCAAATTAAAATATAACAACAACGATAAATAAAATAGAAGAAATAATTCTTTAATTAAAAAAAAAGAAATGGAACATCCAAAATGCGCCACAACTCGAGCTTGAACCACTGTCCTCTTTATAGCTCTCATTTCTTCTGCTCCAGCCCTGCTCCGTCCCGTCCCATGGCCACCAGAGTGATCCTGTTCAAACCAAGCCAGAGCAAGTCACTCCTCTGCTCAAAATCCTTCCATAGCTCCCATCTCTTTGCTGGCCTAACCCTTGCTGTGGCCTGTAGGGTCCAGTGCAATGTGACTTCCTGGCCCTTGGAGCTCATTTCTTCCCAGCCTCCCCAGGGTACACTCTGATGCAAGCAGTGACCTCCCTGGGGCCACTGGCCCTTGCAGAGTCCTCTTCCCTGGGGATCCACACAGCCCGCTTCTTCTTCCCCTCAGATCTAATGTCCTGGTATCAGAAAGGCCCTCTCATACCGTATCATCTCGCCACCTCTCTGCTATGGTTTCATATGATTCATATGTTGAGATTTGGTGGTGATGGAATTAAGAGGGTGAAAACTTAATGGAACTATGGTATTTGAAGGTGGGGACTTTGGTAAGAGATTAGGATTCAGGCCATCAGGGCTGGGCCCCCATGATCAAGTCTGGATAGGTTTATAGAGGAAACAAGACCAACACAGATAAACACAGACACAGATGCATGCACTCCTGCCCTTCCACCAGAGGTCCCTTGGCAGATGTGGCCCCTGGACCTTGAACCTCTAAACCGTGAGTCAACTAAACCTCTCAAATTACCCAGACTCAGGAATCTTCTGTTATTAGCCACAGAATGCACCAGTGCACTCTCTCTCATATCTACCACTCTGTTTAGTTTTTTCTTAGCTTCTGAAGTCATCTGACATCATATCCACTGATTTTTATATATTTTGCCTTCTTTTTCCTCATTGTGTTAGGCTGTAAGCCCCTTGGGGTCAGGGTTGGTTTCTTTTAGTTTGTTTTTCTTTTTCACCTGTTTGTTCACCACAGTATCCCCAGTGCCAAGAAAGTTGTTGGTGTTTAACAAATATTTGTGGAAGAAAGGAATACAAAGTAATACTCAGAAGCGAGTCCTCAGCCAGGGCTTGTCATAAAGTAAGCACCGATAAACATTTAGCTGTTATCATAGGTTTTAAACCACAATGGGCCACAGGCAGCTCTTCTCTTTGGTAGGAGTACAAGGGTTTTATAACTCCAAGCCTCACCCCAGCACTGTCCAGAAAAATCATTCCATGAGTCCTGGAGGGACAGTTCCCCCAAAAGGGAGCCCAGAGGTGCAGCAGTACATTCTTAGCCTCAGGTAGGTAGAGAGGGGGATCCCCAGGCCACAAAAGATGGAGTTTCCAAGACTTCTTGCAGAGTTTGCGAGAATCATGCTGCATCTTCAACAGCATGAGTGGATCATTGCCTTCTGGAACCAGAATTAGGGTTGAATCATAGCCCCAGTATCTCTAATAGGTTCCATGCTCTTCCTCAGCAACTGGCCAGCACTGGGGATTAAATTTTATATAATAGGAGCTAGCAGGTGGCATAGCCATTAAAGCACAGGACTCCCACATGGCCAACCACGGTTTGAGTCCTGGACCTAGTGGCTTGAAATTCAAGCTGGGGGCAGGGGGGGACCAGCAGTTGGCATAGTTGCTATGTCGCTGGACTCCCATGTAGTTGACCGCAGTTTGAGTCCCAGACCCGGTAGCTTAAACTCACACCAGAGGCGTGTGCGTGCATGCCCAAGATCCTGAGAAGAGAATGGAGGAGAAGGGACTGTGGCATGGCCATCACCCCTGGGGGGTGATTTCTCACTTTCTGTCTCTCTGTCTCTCTCTTTCTGGCGAGTGCACGCGCCCTATAGCAAAAACCTCTCCAAAAAAAGAAAAAAAAAAATTCAGGCTGGGCATATGTGCATGAGTGCCCAAAATCTCGAGAGGAGAATGAAAAGAAGGAATTGTGGCATGGCCATCTCCCTTGGAGGGTGATTTCTCACTTTCTCTCCCTTTGTCTCTCCAGCTAGTTCATGAACCCTATGACAAAAATTTCTGTTAAAAATTATATAATAATCTGATTTTCCCTCTAATTTTGAGAGTATCACATGCCCTATAAGTGATTCACACATCAAAGAAATATATCATTCAAAAAATGAAACACCTTGGGGACCAGCAGGTAGCGTGGTGGTTAAGGCTCTGGACACTCCCACATGACCAACCACAGTTCAAGTCCTGAACCTGGTGGCATGCTTTCTCACTTTCTCTCTCTCTCCCTCTCTTTCTCTCTTTCTCTGTACATCTAATCAAATTAAAATAAATGAATTAATAAAATAAAATCGTCCTTTAAAAAAAGAAACACCTCTTTTCCTAGCTTAGATAACTATGGTGAACAAGTTAGCATACTGGATATTCATCTATTAATATTTCTTTCCTTAAGCATGTTTTTTAAGAATTATTTTATTTAACTTTATTTATTTATTTTTATTTGATCAGAAAGGGACAGAGAGAGAGAATGAAAGAGAGAGGGAGAGAGAGAAGGTGAGAAAGTAAGCCACCAGATCCGGGACTTGAACTATGGTCAGCCATGTGGGAGTCCAGCACCCTTAATCACCATGCCACCCACTGGCCCCTTCCTTAAGCATATTCTAAACATCTATTATTAATATTATTGCTTACAAAAATGGCATCGTACTGTATTTGTTTTTTTGTACCTTGTGGGTTTTTCTTAATCAAGTGTATTGAGGTATAATTTAGATAGGGTAAAATTCATCATTTTTAGTGTAGAGATCTGTAAGTTTGGACAGAACACCAACAGGCGTATGATCTATAATTGTGTTAGCACAATCAAGGTGTTCCATGAACACCTCCCCACACCACCAAATCCCCTCTTGTCCCTCAATAATCAATCTCTTCCTTCATCCCTCTTGGCAATGACTAATCTATTATCTGTCCCTATAATTCATCTTTTCCAGAATGTCCTATAAATGGAATCATAAAGTATGCAGCCCTTTGTGACTGGTTTCTTTCATCTAGCATAACGCATTGATGTTCGTCCATGTTGTTGTGTGAGTCAGCAGTTCATTCCTTATTCTTGCTGTATGCTATTCCATAGTATGGACATACCACAGTTTGTTTCTCCATTCGACAGTTGAAGGACATTAGGGTTGTTTTCAGTTTGAGGATAATTACAAATACAAGTACTACGAAAATTCACATCTGAGTTTTAGTATGAGTGTAAATTGTCATGTTTCTTGGGTACATACCCAGCAGTGGAATTGCTGGGTCATGTATTGGGTTGTTGGAAAAGTTATGACATATTTTCCTGTTTTTCGATGCAAAAAAAATGCACCATGATGTTTCCTATGACCCAATGGTAAATGTGTATTAATAAGAAACTATCGAATTATTTTCCATAAACGTGTCTTAGGTTTTACAAACCCAAGAAATATGTATGTATCTATGAGATAATATGTATTTGTTGGTGAAATACTTTGTAACTAGAATATAAGAATGTAAAGACTCTGGAATCTTTTTTTTTTTTTTTTTTGAGAGCTTTTTGCTATAGGGTGCTTGCGCTCGCCAGACAGAGAGAGACAGAGAGACAGAAAGCGAGAAATCACTCCCCCCCCCCCACTGTAGGGATGGCCACACCGCAATCCCTTCTCCTCCTTTCTCCTCTCAGAATCGGGCACACACGCACATGCCCCGGCATGAATTTAAGCTACTGGGTCCGGGACTCAAACTGCGGTCAGCTACGTGGGAGTTCAGCAACATAGCCATTATACTAACTGCTGGTGCCAGAATGTAAAGACTCTGTCTCCTCTGTTCTACCATGCATCCTCTGTGTCTCTAACAGTGCCTGGCATATAGCTGACACTCAAGAAATGTGTGTTAGATGAAGGAGCGTCACAGATCTCCCTCCGTGTGAGGACATGTGGATATGTCATCTGCAAATGACAGTGCCACATATCTTGCTATCTACGTGTGTGTCCCTTTACCACTCCTTTATTGGGAGTTTCCTGGTACTCCCCAGTTTTTCACTGCTACAGACAAAGCTGCATCAATAGGCTTGCATATTTATTTGCACACGCGTGTGCAAACTTCATTTGCCAATTTGCTTTTCATCCAAACAAATTCCTAGAAGAAGAATTGCTGGGTCAAAGGATAGGAAAGATTGCAACTCGAACAGATTCTTGCAAACGGTGAGACCAATTTCTGTTCCCACCCAGAGTGGAGGAGAGTGCTGGCCTTCCCTCAGCCTGCGCTGAGTATGACCAGTGGGGATAAATACCAAGTCCCCATTGCCCAGGGCCTCGGGGTCGGCAAGACCAGCGCTTCTCTGATTTTTGGATTTCATACCTGGGTACAATCTCCAGAGAGAATCATTGACACTGGCATAAGATCACCAACTTCTCATTTTGCTAACAAAGGACTCAAACATCAAAATGAAAACAAATCTACTCTCTGTGTGAAACTCAGTACTTCCTATCATGTTATAAATAAAAGGACATTTCAGTCCATTGAAGATTTGGAAAGGCAACCTCTGAGAATGAAATGTACCTAATCATAATACATTTGAAGTCTTTTTTTTTTTTTTTAAATTACTATTTCACTGTGAATTGGGGGGAAAGAATGTGGCCTGGGTTTTAGGGATGGGCATGGATGGAAGCCTAGCTGCTACCAGCAGGCCTGGGTAGGTGACCCCGCGAGGGCTCTAAATGAGAACAAAAGGTAGTTGGAAAAAAAAAAAAACGAAACTGAACAGGGGGAAGAAATGAAAGTGTTACAATTAGCTAATTGGGCCCAGTTCTTCTGGATGTAGCTTTATCTCCCCCACTGTGCTCTGAGTTCTTCTCCACATCAAAGACCACGGCATGCCTGGGGAATTGGAACCGATGTTTATGGAGGGCTTTGAAGATGTAAAGAGTACTGTTTAAATGCTAAGTATTATTATTATTACTTTAAATTTTAAATACTCTTTTTTTTTTTTGGTGAGAATTTTTAATATGTTTGCAATTCTTGTTTAATATGGAAGTAAGCCTATTGGCTACATCGAATTTTAATGTAGGCTTGAGACCCAGTGTACCTTTGGAACACAGAACCAGGCTCACCACTTTGTCCTTATAAATTGTGTTTTCCAGGAAGATGAACACTGTCAATCAGATGCTGTCAGTTTATGTAAGAACATGTCTCAAGATCTAATTGAAATACAGTATCTTTCCAGGCAGAGTTGATAGAGTTATCACATTACAGATTTTATTTGACTCTGCATCTCAATTCATTCCTTTGTATAGTTTCCAGATTTCTTCATAAAACAGAAATTAGACACAGTCTTGACATTAGAATTTCACAAAGAAGCAATCAAATCCAAATTACTTCGAAGAAGGAAAGGACTATAAAAGTGACTAAACAAAATGAAAGGAAAAAAACATTCTGGGAGGGCCCTAGTTCATGAATTAATTTTGGTATTTGGTCCTTGAGACAAATCCAACCTAATTTAAGAGGTTGCCAGACATAAAACACAAGGAAAAACTTTAGCATCTGTGGCTAGTAAGAGGTTAGAGAGGAATATTGTAAAGTTAGAAAGTTTTGTTTATTTTACTTTTTTTTGCATGGAACTCAGACAATGAACTGGTCATTATATCCCCTGAATGCGTACTGACTGAGACTGGCCAGCATCTCTTTCACATGTTTACTGTGTGTTAATAGATCTTTTTTGAGCATTGATGGGGAATTTTTTTTTTAAATTAAAAAAAATCATCAAAGCTTCAATGAATTGTCGGACATAAAACTCAGATCCAAAATGGAACACAGTCATTGGGACTTGCAATTTCCTACGGTAACCAAAGACCAAATTGTGTTTTAAAAACTGTTCTAGTAATGAGATTCACAAGAGGTATCGAGTTACTAAGTGGCTTAAAAGCCTCTTTTGAAACTGAAGCAAAGGAAAATCTCATTAATTTGAACTGCGCTAATAATGGAATTTGTTATCATTCAACCTGGCCTAATCTGCAGTTTACCTTTGGTTTACCTGTGAAGAAAAGTTTACCAGAGTAGTCACGGTCAAAAAGATCGGGCAGGGTATGTTCTATATCTTTAGGAGAATATGTTGTCTTAAGGATTTTAGGTCGTCATTCTTTCCCAAATAAATTCCTGCCAAAACCAGATGAGTTTTAAATGCTGATTAGCACAGAAGGGAAGTACTGCAATTTGGAAACGCCTTTTTTGTCATGTTCTCCTCTACACTCAAAAGAAACAAACATTCATTTTATTTAAGGATTCTAAACAGTCCCTTTAATATAGACAGACCTCTTAACCCGCTCTTCATATCACTTATTATGAACGAAGGAGGTTTTATTAAAGCAGCAAAAATCTGTAATTACAACCACTAACAAAAGAACAAATTCAAAATAATGGTTTTTCCCACTTGTATGCTGTGTGCTTCGCACATCCTGATTTCTTTACACTGTGCCCAGTAAGCAACAGGTTCTTGGTAGCTAGTCATACTAACTATTTAAGTCATCTGTACCATTTTCCAAGTATAGGAAGACATTAACATCTATTGCCTTCCTAGGCATAAATGGAAGGGTTCAAAATAAAGGAGGAAAAATGTGTATAAATACATAACAGATGATGGATGGATGGATGGATGATGGTGAATGAATGGATGGATGGAGGGTAGAAGGGTGGAAGGTGGAAGACAAAGGATGGAGAATGGATAGGTGAATGAATGAATGGAAGGAAGGAGGATGAATGGACAATGATGGATGAATGGAAGACAAAGGATGGAGGATGGATGGAAGAATGAATGAATGGAAGGAAGGAGGATGGATGAACCATGATGGATGAATGGAAGACAAAGGATAGAGAATGGATGGATGAATGAATGAATGGAAGGAAGGAGGATGGATGGACCATGATGGATGAATGGAAGACAAAGGATGGAGAATGGATGGGTGAATGAATGAATGGAAGGAAGGAGGATAGATGGACCATGATGGATGAATGGAAGACAAAGGATGGAGAATGGATGGGTGGATGAATGAATGGAATGAAGGAGGATGGATGGACCATGATGGATGAATGGAAGACAAAGGATGGAGAATGGATGGGTGAATGAATGAATGGAAGGAAGGAGGATAGATGGACCATGATGGATGAATGGAAGACAAAGGACGGAGAATGGATGGATGGATGAATGAATGGAATGAAGAAGGATGGATGATTACGATGAATGAATGGAAGACAAAGGATGGAGAATGGATGGATGGATGAATGAATGAATGGAAGGAGGATGGATGATCACGATGAATGAATGGAAGACAAAGGATGGAGAGAAGGGCAGATAGAAATATCCAAAGCAAATAAACTTTGGATGTACTGAGTGTCAGTGAATGATTTTTCTTTCCATTTCCATAGATCGTCATCCAATCAAGGACTATGGAAAGACAGCTTAGAAAAAGCATGAAACAAACATGGCACAGCTCTTCTGGCAATTGAAAGCCAGCTGGGGTCTCTGTATTTGGTGTTCCTCTGACAAGGTCCCACAGCTATTGGAAACTACTGGGAGGAGACCAAGCAGACTAGATCTCCACTTGTTAGGAAGGCTGGAGAAGTGGTCAATAGGGTGGCTGCAAGAGTCATGCAAACACAGAGGTCTCACTACCTTTTTTTTTTTTTTTTGGAGAGGTTTTCACTATAGGGCGCATACGCTCGCCAGACAGACAGAGAGAGACATAGAGACAGAAAGTGAGAAATCACCCCCCAGGGGGGATGGTCATGCCACAATCCCTTCTCCTCCATTCTCCTCTTGGGATCTTGGGCACACATGCACATGCGCCCGGTGTGAGTTTTAAGTCACCGTGTCCGGGATGCGAACCGTGGTCGACTACGTGGGAGTCCAGCAACATAACCATTACGCTAACTGCTGGTTCCCGAGAGGTCCCACTACCTTTGAGGACTGGTTTATACTTGAGTTTGATTTTCCTACTAAGGTATCATTTAATGGATATCTTTTTGTTGTTGTTATATTTTAAATTTTCCTATAGGTATTTGTGCTCACAGGAGAGAGACAGAGAGATGGGGAAGTGAGAAAGCATTCCCCTCTTGAGAGTGGTTATGCTGCAGTCCCTTCTCCATTCTCCTCTTGGGATTTTGGGCACACACACACACACACACACACACACACATCTGGCATGTTTTTCAACCCACTGGGTCCAGGACTTGACCATGCAGTTGGCCAAGTGGGATCTAGCTGTCTTAATCACTACACCACTGGCTGGTCCCTAAAGGATGTCTTTATTGATGGCAAAAGTCTCCAAATGTCCCTTCCCTATAAGGAGAGAATGTTTCAAATTACTACCATTCTATCCAGGTTGTTTGTTTGTTTGTTTGTTTAGAGATTTTTGCTATAGGGTGCATGCACTCACCAGAAAGACAGAGAGAGACAGAGAGACAGAAAATGAAAAATCACCACTCTGGGAGGATGGCCACGCCACAATCCCTTTTCCTCCAGTCCCTTCTCAGGATCTTGGGCACACACGCACACGCACTCAGCATGAGTTTAGGCCACCAGGTCTGGAACTCGAATCATGGTCAACTACATGGGAGTCCAGGAACATAACTATTACACCATCTTCTGGTCCCTTACTCCACATTTTAAAAAATTCAAAGCATTGGGTTTGTGTTTTTTTTTTTTGGCCATAGGGCACGTGTGCTTGCTAGAGAGAGACAGGGAGAGGGAAAGTGAGAAATCACCATTTCCCAGGGGGAATTATCACTCTGCAATCCCTTCTTCTCCATTCTCCTCTCACGATTTTGGATAAACATACACATGTACCTGGCATGATTTTTAAGCCACCAGGTCTGGGACTTGAATCATGGTTGACTATGTGGGAATCCAGTACCTTAACCACCATGCCACTTGTTGACTCCCAAAAAACTTTTTACTTTACCAGATTATAAAAACAATACCAAGAAAGTAAATAAAATGAGAGAGAAAAGCAAAGAAACAAGCTCTCCATTAAAATTCCAATATTACTGAAGAATATGAACAAGCAAGGGAAAATGACCTTAATTCCATCATTCAGTGCCATCTACTGATGACAGGTTGACAGAGATCCAGTCGAGCAATACAAATTAGATACGCAAAGACCTACTATGTACCAGGTACTAGAGATACAGGAGACAAAATAGTTATAGTCTCTGTCCTTGCTATAATTTCATACTCTACTGGAGGAAACAAATGAAAGGAGCCGTTGCTATCCCTGGAACTGCAGGGGCAGGAAGGGTCAATTCCTGAAGTTGGAAGGGGAGCTTTACAGAATCACCCAATAAGAGCTGTGGCTTTTAGAAGAGGCAAAAGCCTGCCCACAGCAACATTGCGAGGAGAATCATGGGAGATGAATGTCCCAACCTCATTGTCTTCCTTCTTCTGATCTCCTGCCAGGGCTTTTTCTCTTCTTGGATGAACCCAACCAGAGGCCAGAGGGCACAAAAGCCTACTGGTACAACCCACCCAGGTCAGCCCCCAGACTCAACGCAGGGAGACAAATGAGTAAGTCGGCCTGGAGGGGCAGAGAGATGACACCCAATACAAAAATATCCAACTTCATGGGGTCAACAGTAACCCCTGGGTAATCACTGGGATCTGGTCAATAAGGCATTTAGCACATAGGGAGGCTCCCCTAAGTGGCAGCCCGTGGTTACCCCAGGACTAATCCTAGCCTGGGTTCTCAGGGTTGGTAGCAGGCCAGCCTTGACCCAACCCATAGTGCTGGGAATGGAATAGAGCTGATCTTCTACATGCTGTGTTTATGTAGAGAAAACTTGGCTGCAGAGAGCAAGAAGAGGTTGACTGTGGTTTTCTGCAACAGCTGGGGGTGGAGGGGAAGCGGAGAGAGGGGAGCTGGAACGTATTAGGACTCCTGAAAGCCAAGAGACCCCAGAGCCCAGGAATTTGAGAAGAGTCCACATTGAGGACATTTGCCTGCGTTCTCCCTGCCAAGGGACTGTGGATGGCAGGGCTGCTCAGAATGTCCTGGGACCTTGTCCCTAGGAGGCAGGGCCATGGGGCAGCCCGTAACACTGGCTGTGTGGAATGTGCCACTCTTGGCACCAACCAAGGCTCTCGCTTTTTAAAATTGGCCTGTAAATCTTCGTATAGTTTTCAGGGTTTAGGAATTTTATTTTATCTGGATTAAAGTCATGTTCTGCTTTGGCATCGGAAGGCGTTTATGACTGTTAAAACAAGAAATGAAAAATAGAGGCCTGGAATCAGCGAGGCTGCCTCCTGCCAGACTCAGAGGGGTTTGTCTTGGGGGCTAGGCTGAAGGCTTTCTGCCCCTTCTCCCCTGACTGTTGTGGTACGTCTTGATAAAGCTGGGGCTGATTGAATCTGAGTGCAAATGCAATAGCTTGGGAGGGCCCCTTAGGAAGGAAACCTTTATCTCTGCTTAGGTGAACTTTACCACTTCCCTCATTCTGCGTCTCCCCCCACCCCCAAAAGCAGGCCCCCCCAGGGCTTGGTTTAAAGGGCTTTCTCCTGTCGCTGTCCCTTGGCTATACTTGGTCTGGGGGCAGATAGCTTAAAGCTCTTAATTCATCAGCACTTGGGATGACTTAGAACTCTGCAAATTGCAGTTTGGGGCAGGATTTAAATCACTGAGATTCCAGCTTCCTTTGGCCTACTTTGCCATCTCCTCTATTCCCTCTTGCTTGTAAAGCACACATGCATGCAGGCACACACACACACACACACATACACACACACTTCTTTCCTAATGGCAAAAGTTATACATGCTTCATGAGAAACACTTGGAAAGCAAAGGGAAGCACGGGCGGGGGTGGGGTTGGAAAGCCAAAAATCACGAGAGAGAAAAATCACTGAACCTTTTGGCAACCATTGTTCTAGAGTTTTCCTCCATCCATCATCTCGACTCCTTTGTCATGGGATGGCAGGGCCACATGCCATTTTGTTGTCTGATTTCCCACTTTCAGACTGTGGGTCTCTTTGCGTTCTTACAGATAACGCTGTGTCTATTATGACAGTAATAACAATGCCTACCACTTATTTAGCACTTAGGTGAAGAGGTCAACCTTTGTCGTCAGAAAGATCTGGGTTCAAATCTCGGTTCGATGCACTTAGCGCTGCATCTTGAGGTGTGTTATTGAAGCCGGAAGAACCTGACTTTCTACGCCTGTAAATGGATATACATTTATATCTCTCTCAGAGGGAGGGCTGCTGTGAGGATCAGATAGAATGCTGGCACAAAAAGCAAAACTGGTGAAATACTCAAGTTCATAGTAAATGCTCAATAAATTATGGTCCATATTCTCTTATTTTTAGAATTTTTTTAAAATTGAACTTCATTATTTATTTATTTTAATATGACCAGAGAGGGACAGAGAGAGAGTGAGAGAGAGAGAGAGAAAGTGAGAAAGCAAACTGCCAGGTCCAGGACTCAAACCGCAGTCGGTCGTGTGGGAGTCCAGCACCCTTAGCTACCACGCCACCTATCAGCCGCCTACAGTTCATTTTCTTACTCTTGTGTGCATCAGTGACCTCTAAAACATTTACCTGTTTTTCTCATATCTTTTTTATTTTTCTTTTAATTTCCAGAAGGTATGTGCACCTGCCAGAGAAAGGCAGAAAGACAGAGAAAGAGAAAAAGAAAGGGAGAAAGCACCCTCCAGTGAGGTGTGGTCACTCTGCAATCTCTTCTTCTCCATTTGCGAGTCCTCTTGGGACTTTGAGTACACATACACGTGTGCCTGTCAAGTTCTTCAAGTCACCGGGGCTGAGATTCGAACTGTGGCCAGCCACGTGGGATCCAGCTCCTCTAACCACTAAGCCACCGGGCTGGCTCCTATGTTTTTCTTTCTTGAGTGGTGCTATGTGCGGCATTCTCTCTAAATCAGAACTCTGGGCTCCATAGCATTTGTTTCACGAAAAGCAGCTAGATGATTTTAAAACTTTTCTCTTTTCCCAAGAACACTCAACAAAATTGGCAGCCTGTAATATGCAAAAATCCACCCAGAAATGGAAGAGAGGGACATTTGCACAAGCTGGGTTGTGTCTACAGAATTAGAAGGCACAGTTGGGCTAATTTTAGTGCCGAAGAATTGGAAACATTAGAACAGTGTTCCAGGAGAAATGCAGATTCTTGAAAGTGGCCAAAAGGACCCCAGGATTGGTCGAACTGACGACTGGTCCCCTCCAGGGTCAGGCATTGTCCCGGTCTATCCCGAGATTGCATTTGACTGGATGCTAAAAGGTTAGAGGGGGAAAGGGTTAAATGTCCTTGGAGTGGCCAGGTTAGAAATGACTGGGGAGCCCTCTCTCACGTTGCCTCTTCATTGTCTGGCTCTGCCTGGCTATCTGCTGTCCTTTGTCTTGCCATAGATAATTTTGATCCTGTGACCAGGCTCTTTGGTATTTTGTCCTTTGGGATTTCTGAGAGGCACAAGCCCCCGTGATTGACCTCACGGGGCCGACTGCACACAACTCACTTTGTATCTGAGGAGCCGAGCGGGGGCCTCGCTCCCTTTCGTCGCAGCCAATCAAGCCGGGCCTGAGAATTTATGAGATGAAGGCGAACCACTTTGAAGAAAGGCGCCCTTGTGTGCTGCTGTTCCGCCATTGCTCGCTGGTGCGCGAGGGGAGGTAGGGAGGTGGGGAAGTGAGGAAGTGGGGAGGTGGAGAGGTGGGGAGGTGGGGAGGTGGGGAGGGGTGGGCACCAGCTGAAGAGCCGGCATCCTGGGGATGGATGAGGAAAGAAAAGAATCTGAGAAACCAGGATCAAAAGTCTCTCTGTGGGGACCAGCAGTTAGTTTAATGGCTATGTCGCTGGACTCCCATGTAGTCGACCGAAGGCGTTTATGACTGTTAAAACAAGAAATGAAAAATAGAGGCCTGGAATCAGCGAGGCTGCCTCCTGCCAGACTCAGAGGGGTTTGTCTTGGGGGCTAGGCTGAAGGCTTTCTGCCCCTTCTCCCCTGACTGTTGTGGTACGTCTTGATAAAGCTGGGGCTGATTGAATCTGAGTGCAAATGCAA
Source organism: Tupaia belangeri chinensis (assembly GCF_000334495.1). Lineage (NCBI taxonomy): Eukaryota > Metazoa > Chordata > Mammalia > Scandentia > Tupaiidae > Tupaia > Tupaia belangeri. Next base: position 6,178,269 of record NW_006159813.1, on the reverse strand, counting down.
TAGCTTGGGAGGGCCCCTTAGGAAGGAAACCTTTATCTCTGCTTAGGTGAACTTTACCACTTCCCTCATTCTGCGTCTCCCCCCACCCCCAAAAGCAGGCCCCCCCAGGGCTTGGTTTAAAGGGCTTTCTCCTGTCGCTGTCCCTTGGCTATACTTGGTCTGGGGGCAGATAGCTTAAAGCTCTTAATTCATCAGCACTTGGGATGACTTAGAACTCTGCAAATTGCAGTTTGGGGCAGGATTTAAATCACTGAGATTCCAGCTTCCTTTGGCCTACTTTGCCATCTCCTCTATTCCCTCTTGCTTGTAAAGCACACATGCATGCAGGCACACACACACACACACACATACACACACACTTCTTTCCTAATGGCAAAAGTTATACATGCTTCATGAGAAACACTTGGAAAGCAAAGGGAAGCACGGGCGGGGGTGGGGTTGGAAAGCCAAAAATCACGAGAGAGAAAAATCACTGAACCTTTTGGCAACCATTGTTCTAGAGTTTTCCTCCATCCATCATCTCGACTCCTTTGTCATGGGATGGCAGGGCCACATGCCATTTTGTTGTCTGATTTCCCACTTTCAGACTGTGGGTCTCTTTGCGTTCTTACAGATAACGCTGTGTCTATTATGACAGTAATAACAATGCCTACCACTTATTTAGCACTTAGGTGAAGAGGTCAACCTTTGTCGTCAGAAAGATCTGGGTTCAAATCTCGGTTCGATGCACTTAGCGCTGCATCTTGAGGTGTGTTATTGAAGCCGGAAGAACCTGACTTTCTACGCCTGTAAATGGATATACATTTATATCTCTCTCAGAGGGAGGGCTGCTGTGAGGATCAGATAGAATGCTGGCACAAAAAGCAAAACTGGTGAAATACTCAAGTTCATAGTAAATGCTCAATAAATTATGGTCCATATTCTCTTATTTTTAGAATTTTTTTAAAATTGAACTTCATTATTTATTTATTTTAATATGACCAGAGAGGGACAGAGAGAGAGTGAGAGAGAGAGAGAGAAAGTGAGAAAGCAAACTGCCAGGTCCAGGACTCAAACCGCAGTCGGTCGTGTGGGAGTCCAGCACCCTTAGCTACCACGCCACCTATCAGCCGCCTACAGTTCATTTTCTTACTCTTGTGTGCATCAGTGACCTCTAAAACATTTACCTGTTTTTCTCATATCTTTTTTATTTTTCTTTTAATTTCCAGAAGGTATGTGCACCTGCCAGAGAAAGGCAGAAAGACAGAGAAAGAGAAAAAGAAAGGGAGAAAGCACCCTCCAGTGAGGTGTGGTCACTCTGCAATCTCTTCTTCTCCATTTGCGAGTCCTCTTGGGACTTTGAGTACACATACACGTGTGCCTGTCAAGTTCTTCAAGTCACCGGGGCTGAGATTCGAACTGTGGCCAGCCACGTGGGATCCAGCTCCTCTAACCACTAAGCCACCGGGCTGGCTCCTATGTTTTTCTTTCTTGAGTGGTGCTATGTGCGGCATTCTCTCTAAATCAGAACTCTGGGCTCCATAGCATTTGTTTCACGAAAAGCAGCTAGATGATTTTAAAACTTTTCTCTTTTCCCAAGAACACTCAACAAAATTGGCAGCCTGTAATATGCAAAAATCCACCCAGAAATGGAAGAGAGGGACATTTGCACAAGCTGGGTTGTGTCTACAGAATTAGAAGGCACAGTTGGGCTAATTTTAGTGCCGAAGAATTGGAAACATTAGAACAGTGTTCCAGGAGAAATGCAGATTCTTGAAAGTGGCCAAAAGGACCCCAGGATTGGTCGAACTGACGACTGGTCCCCTCCAGGGTCAGGCATTGTCCCGGTCTATCCCGAGATTGCATTTGACTGGATGCTAAAAGGTTAGAGGGGGAAAGGGTTAAATGTCCTTGGAGTGGCCAGGTTAGAAATGACTGGGGAGCCCTCTCTCACGTTGCCTCTTCATTGTCTGGCTCTGCCTGGCTATCTGCTGTCCTTTGTCTTGCCATAGATAATTTTGATCCTGTGACCAGGCTCTTTGGTATTTTGTCCTTTGGGATTTCTGAGAGGCACAAGCCCCCGTGATTGACCTCACGGGGCCGACTGCACACAACTCACTTTGTATCTGAGGAGCCGAGCGGGGGCCTCGCTCCCTTTCGTCGCAGCCAATCAAGCCGGGCCTGAGAATTTATGAGATGAAGGCGAACCACTTTGAAGAAAGGCGCCCTTGTGTGCTGCTGTTCCGCCATTGCTCGCTGGTGCGCGAGGGGAGGTAGGGAGGTGGGGAAGTGAGGAAGTGGGGAGGTGGAGAGGTGGGGAGGTGGGGAGGTGGGGAGGGGTGGGCACCAGCTGAAGAGCCGGCATCCTGGGGATGGATGAGGAAAGAAAAGAATCTGAGAAACCAGGGTCAAAAGTCTCTCTGTGGGGACCAGCAGTTAGTTTAATGGCTATGTCGCTGGACTCCCATGTAGTCGACCGCGGTTCGCATCCCAGACCCGGTGCCTTAAAACTCATGCCAGGCGCGTGTGCATGCGTGCCCAAGATCCCGAGAGGAGAATGGAGGAGAAGGGATTGCGGCGTGACCATCCCCCCTGGGGGGTGATTTCTCGCTCTCTGTCTCTCTGTCTCTCTCTATCTGTGTGAGCGCGTGCGCCCTATAGCGAAAACCTCTCCAAAACAACAACAACAAAAGTCTCTCTGTGAACAGGAAAGAAAACCTCCCTCCTTACAGGTGTGGTTTCTCGCCATGGGTAGCCACCAGGAACCAGCCAGCACCTCACAGCCTTGCCTACACTTGATCCCAGGGCCCAGTTTTCTGAAAGAGAAGAACGAGAGCTAGGCAGGAGGGCCAGATCAGCTCTAGAGGCCATCGCAGTCATCAGCCATCTAGATGCAATCACCTCTCCCTGTCAGGTGGACAGGCAAGGCTCAGAAATCTGGTTCTCCCTGGAGCCATTGCCTTATGTCTCTGAGCCTCAGTTTCTCCATTTGTGAAAAAGCATGGTTAATAATAGTACCTCACTTGAGACCAGCAGATGACATATGGTTATATTGCTGGACTCCCATGCAATCAACTGCGGTTCGCGTCCCGGAGCCAACAGCTTAAAACTCATGCCGGACACATGTGTTTGCATGCCAAAAATCTCATGAGAAGGAGGAGAATGGATTGAGGCGTGGCCATCCCTCCTGGGGGATGATTTTTTGCTTTCTGTCTCTCTCTGTGCCCTTCTGGTAAGGGCACGTGCCCAATAGCAAAATATCTCTTAAAAATAGTAATAATAATTGGGACCAGTAGTTGGCATAATGGCTATGTCGTTCGTTGGACTCCCACGTAGTCCACCATGGTTCGAGTCCCCTGGACTGGCGCATTTGTGTGCATGCCCAAGATCCTGAGAGGAGAATGGAGGAGAAGGGATTGCAGCATGGCCACCCCCCTCCCCCCAGGGGATGACTTCTCGCTTTCTGTCTCTCTCTGTCTTTCTGGCGAGTGCATGTGCCCGATAGCAAAAACCTCTCCAAAAAAAAAGTAGTAATAATAGTTTCTCCCTCACTGGGCTGTTGGAAGGAATGTGTATAAAGCATTCTGTACAGTGCCTGGTATTCAGTAAGTGCTGAATAAATAGAAGCTGTTAATAGTATTAAACCAATCAGGGCCACCTCCTAGTCTAGTGGTTAAGAGAGTCAGATCCCACATGGCCGGTGATGGCTTGAATACTGGCTGCAGTGACTTGAAACACATTCCAGGTATGTGTGTGTTTGTGTGTGTGCATGTGTGTGCCCCAAATCCCGACAGGATGGAGAAATGGAGAAGAAGAGATTGTGACCTGACCTCTCCCTCTCACTGTTCATGCCTTTCTGGTGAGTGCACACGCCCACTGGCAATTAAAAAATAGCAATCATACTTGGTTTCCAGAAAGATATTCTGCTTTTGTGAAAGCTAAAAATAAAGTCCATTTGATCATTCTTTCATTCATTTGTTTCAGCAATCAATACACATTACGGGCCAGCCAGTGGCATGGTGGTTATGGTGGCTGGCCCATACATGTTTATTGCAGTCCCACATGGCTGACTGCATGGGTTCAAGGCCTAAACCCAGTGACTTGAGAAACACTCTGGGGACGTGTGTGTAGAATAGAGGAGAAGGGACTGCAAACATTTCCTATAGCAGGTGATTTCTCCCTTTCCCTCTCTCTCTCTTTCTCTGTCTCTTTCAGGAGAGCACATATGCTCTATAGTAAATTTAAATAATAGTAATAATAATGAATGAACAGACAAACATTTAATAGGACCTACTATGTACTGGCTACTGTATTGGAGATGAAAATAGCCGTAGCTAAGACTTTCTTGGTGCTTACTACTGTATTAGACTATGTTTTGTTTTGTTTGTAGAAAGAATCTCCCTGTTTGGGATTGAGCCTCTTGACTCAGCCTCTTAAATAGAGAGGTGGACCTGGGAGTCAAACTGGGACTCCTCTGTGCTTCTTGTCCTGCCATGTGGCAGCTCCAACCACCATGCTCTGTAGGATCTGAGCCTGTTAGGCTGTAAGTCCTTCATGCATTGTAACTTATAAAAGCTTCTCAACCACATGGTAAGGTAGGGACAGAGGAGTTGAGCATGGCCAAGTCACATGACCAGCAAGATTAGAAACTGGGATTTGGGGGCCAGCAGGTGGCGTGGTGGTTAAAGGCGCTAGACCCCCACATGACCAACCACAGTTCGAGTTCTGAACCTGGTGGCTTGCTTTCTCTCTTTCCCCAAGTCCCGGACCTTGACTCTTGCTTTCTCACTTTCCCTCTCTCTCTTTCTCTCTCTGATCAAACTGGAAAATAATAAACAAAAAAAGTTAAATAAAAAGCAAATAATTCTTAAAAAAAAAAAAGAAAGAAACTGGGATTTGAACTAAGGTCTGCCTCCTTCTCATGCCTATGTCATAAGCCCTCTACTAGTCCCTAGTGAATAAATAATATGTGCCCTCTATGTCCCTGGCTGGCACTGTCCACTAGAACTTTATACAATGATATTGGGCTGTCAGGAAAGTCATGACACAGTTTTGCATAGAAACGCCTAGAAAAATATGTCATGACTTCCCCGATGACCTAATAAAAGCAGTCCATAGCAGGCCAGGCAGATGGTATGAAGGTTGGGGTGGCTGGATTCCTCATGGCCAACTATTCGGTTCAAATCCCAGACCCAATGGCTTGAAAAACACACCAGGTGGGGGCCATCAGTGGCATAGTGGTTAAAGGTACTGGAATCCCACATGGCCATCTGTGGTTTGAGTCCCGGACCTGGCGACTCGCTTTCTTGGTTTCTCTAGCTCCCTCTCTGTCTCTGATCAAATTTAAAAATCATAATAACAAATGGGACTGAATAAATAGATAATTATTTAAAAAAAGAAAAACACACCAGGTGCATGTTTATGTTTGCCCCACATCCAATAAAGGAGAAAGGATTGAGGTTTAGTCAGTCCCCTCGGGAGTGCTTTCTCTTTCTCTCTCTCTCTTTTTCTCTCTCTCTCTCTCCCTCTCTCTCTCCCGTGAGCACATGCGCCCCTATAGGAAAAAACAAAACAAAACCCGCTAACTGCACTGTACCAAGATAGGACCCATTGGTGGCTACTAAGGACTTGGAATGTGGCTTGTGCATGCAAGCCCTGAAGCTTCCAGTTGATTTAATTTGTACGAATTTCATTGTAGAGTTAAATAGGTACATGTGTCTAGTGCCATTGTGTTGAAGAGCACAGCTCTGGGTACAGAGTCTAGTGGAGGACATTCACATTAACCGAGGAGGTAAGTGTTACCAAGCTGCAAGAACAAAGGGAGAAGGCAGTTTTGGTGTGGGGTGCAGGCTGGGGGGCGTACACAGGAGACTTTCCAGAGAAAGGGATCCCTGAGTTGTCTTGAGAAGGAGGGATTTTAAGGGGTGGAGGGTTTGTTCTGTTTTGGGAGGTTCTCACTGCTGCAATCCTCCTGCCTCAGCCTCCCCAACTCACTGGGATTACAGGCTTGCACCAGCATACTCAGCCTTTAGGTTGGACCAGGAATCGAACCTGGGCCTCCCATGTGGTCCCAGCCTGCTGAGCGCAGCATCTTAGCAGCATGTGCTATACCATCTGGGCCAGGAGGGGAGGTTATTTTTAGATATGTTGGAATTCCCAGGAGGACCTGTGTTTAACCGGCACTTTGGTGGGTAACAAAACCTGTCGTCAAGATTCAAGGTCTTCTTTGAGCTACAAGATAACTAGTGCTCACCCTGAAGGGTGAAAGAGCACTGGGTTTGGGAATGTTTCTGCTGTTCTTTTTGGCTGGAGGTATCAGCTTTAACATCTCCTCTCCTCGTATTTGAAGAATTCACCCGCTCATCCGAACGCTTTGTCAATATCCAGTGAAATCAAACATTCAAGAATGGTGAACCCGCTCGAGGCAGCCAAAAAGCGTAATAATAATAAGGATAATGAGAACAATAATGAAAAACACTTACCACTTATTAAGATACTTTGTGCCAGACCCAGTGTTAAGTGCTTTTGTGTATTGATCGGCTTGCAAAATCCTGCAATCCATTCTCTGCACGGCAGCCGGAGTGGCCTTTTTAAAACATAACCCCTAAATCAGATCATGTGAGTCTTGTGGTTGAATCCCCTTAAGTGGCATCACATGGTACTTAGAATGAAATCAAAGTTCCTTGCCCCGGCCTGCAAGGCCTGGCCCCTGCCTCGCTCCCCCAATTGGCTCTCGCTCTCCACCCACCTATCAAGCTGCAGGCATGGACGACTTCTCTTTGGTGTAAAGTGCCAAGATGTTGTCTGCCTCAGGGCCTTTGCTCTTGCTGTTTCTCCAGTAAGCAAATCAACTTCCCATGGGAACCCTCCACTAGAACGAAATAGGCCAGAGAGCAGAGACCTTGCGCCTTTGATAACTGTTAGCTCTCCAACCTCTAGGAGTGTGGATACTCAATACCAATTTGCTCTATGATTGAAAGAATTCTAGCCTATGTAGGAGGCATGATTATCCTCAGGTCACAGAGAGGAAACTGAAGGTTGGAGTGGTTCACTTGCTCAAAGCCACACAGCTTGTCTAGAAGATTCTGTTCACTTGTTCCTTGTCTGCACCGTCACCTCCAGAGGAGATGCATCCTTCAAAGTGCAGTTTTCATCCTCTCATTCCGCAAACAGCCCTGGTTCACCTCACTTAGTCCTTTATGGCTGGAATCTGTCTATATAATAAGAAACTCCAGCCTGCAAAACTATCCCATCTCCTCCTGGGCTTTTACCTTATGGTTTTCTGTGATGATAAAAATGTGTATTGTAAAAAGACGAACAAGAAGAGGCAAAATATGAAGAAGCTGGGGGGAAAAACACTCTGACCTCACTATCTAGAGGCAACTTGGTTAGCATTTTGTGTTTCTTTACTGCCAATCTTGTGTTCTATTGTTTTAAATGCAGAGTGGAGAAGGTCTCTGTAGGTAATGCTCTGTCCTATTTTTATCCCTTCACATTGTATCTGAGAGTTTTCTTGTGATAGTAAAAATTCTGAGGCTGGAGCCAGCAGGTAGCATGGAGGTTAAAGCTGTTGGATCCCTTGGGATTAGCAGTTGGCGTAATGGCTATGTCGCTGGACTCTCATGTAGTCAACTGCGGTTCAAGTCCCGGACCCAGTGGCTTAAACTCACACTGGGTGCATGTGCGTGCATGCCCAAGATCCCAAGAGGAGAATGGAGGAGAAGGGATTGCGGCGTGGCCATCCCCCGAGGTGGGGTGGGGGGGCGGGGGAGAATGATTTCTTGCTTTCTGTCTCTCTTTCTGGCGAGCACATGTGCCCTATAGCAAAAAAAAAACACAAAAAACAAAACTCCAAGAAAAAAAAAATGGCGGTTGGATCCCACATGGCCAATAGTGCAGTTCGAATCCCAGATCCAGCAACTTGAAAACTGTGCTAGGAACATGTGTATGTGCCCCAAATCCCTAGAGGAGAATGGAGGAAAAGGGACTGTGGCATGGCCATCTCTCCTAAGGAGTGATTTTATAGTCTCTCTCTCTCTCTCTCCAGTGAATGCATGTGCCCTACGAACAAAAAAAAAAGTTTGGGGGCTAAAAATTTTTTAAAAAGGAGAGGGGCCATCAAGTAGCGTGGTGGTTAAGGGTGCTGGATTCCCACATGGTCGATCGTGGTTCAAGTGCTGGATCCCGGGGCTTGAAACTCACGCCAGACATGTGTGTATGCATGCCCAAAATCTCTAGGGGAGAATGGAGGAGAAAGGATTGTGGCGCGACCATCCCCTCTGGAGGTGATTTCTTGCTTTCTGACTCTGTCTATGTCTCTCTGGCAAGCACACATGATCTATAGTAAAAATCTCTTAAAAAAAAAAAGATCAGGAAAAAGAGTGTCTGTTTTTCATCAGAATAATTATTGCGTTGTCAGAAAAGTCATGATGCATTTTTGTGTAGAAAAACAGAAAAACACGTTATGACTTTTCCAATGACCCAATATTTCTACTATTTTTTATTCTCTCTGACATCATAGTTTGTGAAAATTGTGATTCTTCCAACCAAACACAACATGAATTAGACCTACACATTTTTGATCCAAAACACAGGTTTTCGGGCTGTGTCTATTCTCAGCAAAAATCCCCTCAGCTATCTTGTCACCTACACCTTCTCTGCCACCAATTGTACCCAAGCTGCAACTGCCACCACTGTCACTTGCAGTGGAAATAGGAAGTAGGGTGGAAAGGGGCCCGGAATCTGGAGGTCAGAAATCAAAGTTCAAGGACATCATTCTGTGTCTTGGACAAGTCACTTCTCAGCTTCTCTGTAGAATGAAGGTGACAGTCCTTGTCTCGGGGAACTGCGAAAGTCAAATGAAGGATCAGAAAGAAAAGGGTGTGCAGTAAACTCCGAAGGGCTATAAAGTGGCTTGGAATTCTTACGATCCAATGAGTTATGACCACAGTGGTTATTTAAAGAGACTTAAAGGTCAGGAGACCCAGTGTTCTCCAGCCCAAATCTTCAAAAGGCTTCTACGTGTTACATACGATATATAAAAACTAGATTAGCTGGTCCTCTGCTTGTGAAAAATCCCTAGGGATTCAAGAGAGTGGGTGTAGCCAGTTTTGCTAATTGGCTAGCCAACATCCCCGCCCAGGCGTTCAAAGTATAGTTGGGTACAATTATTATCGTGGTTTTGTTTGTTTGTTTGTTTGTTTGTTTTTTACAGATGAGGAAACGGAGGCTCAGAGAGGTTCAGCAATTTTTCCGAAGTTACACAGCTATTAAGAGTTGGACTTAGGGGAGGGGGCAGCAGGTGACAGTCATTAAGGCGCTGGACTCCCACATAGCTAACCAGGGTTCGAGTCCTGAGCTTGGTAGCTTGAAAGTCACCCTGGGTGCATGTGTGTGCATGCTCAAAATCCCAAGAGGAGAATAGAGGAGAAGGGGTTATGGCATGTCCATCCCTCCTGGGGGGTGATTTCTCACTTTGTGTCTCTCTGGCGAGTGCACAGGTCCTATAGCAAAATCTCTAAAAACAAAGAAAGGCATGAACTTGAGACTCATTACCTGGCTCCAAAGCCAGTGCTCTTCAGCACTTCGGGAAAGAACCTGGATCTCCCGTGTCGCTGCCGAGGTGCAGAATCTACCCCTCCCTGAACCTGCCTTATCTTTAAACTTTAAGAGGCATAAGGCATTACTGCATTTCTGAAACCAGTTTGAGACTGCATTTCTGTTCTTTGCAGGTAAAAGCATCCCAGTTATGCCATAAGAAAGCACATTAAAAAGATAAGAACCGAAAGGTACGGCAATTTACCAGCTGCTTGGACCAACTGCCTTGCGTCCTTGCTTAGAGACAAAAAACTTGCTTTCTCCAGACACTTCCAGGCTCCACAAATTCTTCCCTTTACAAGGGATTAGGAAGGAAATCCTATTTTAGAATTGCTGCTGCTTTGAGTCATTTGCAATATTAGCTTGATGAGGAATTACCCTCACTAATAAAATATCTCAAGTTGGGTTGAATCTAATTGTTGCAAGGGCCGGTAGTAATAGCCTGTCACGGGGACGTCTGTGCCAGCGCATCCCTCGCTTGGCTACAGCCCATGTGGAAAATCAATTTCCTCTAAATGTTTGAAGAATGGCACAGAAGGACCTGATTTCTTTTCCCTCTGCTGGAGTCAATCTGGAGACAGTGTGCCTATAAAATGAATGAAAATAGCTACGGTTGCAAGATGCAGGGTGAACGCCGAGCTAAGCAATGCCTGAGCGCAAGCTCTACGTTCTGGCTTTTTGTCCTAAGGCCAGAGATACTTACTACACCTTTGTGTCCTGAACCGAGTGCTGTTAAAAAGTCACAGGACACAAAGAATTTTCCTTCCATCCAGCAGTTTCACTTCTAGGAATCTCTCCTACAGCAAAATATCCCACGAGTGTGCGAGAATACACGAATGCAGGGTGTGTTCCTCGCAGCTTGATTTGTGATGGTGAATAACTGGAGCAAGATAATTGCCTTGGAAGGGGGCCGGCAGGAGGCGGCGGGTGGTTAAGGGCAATGGACTCCCACTTGGCTGACTATAGTTCAAGTCCCGGACCTGGTGGCTTGCTTTCTCACTTTCCTCTCTCTCTCACACTCTCTGGACAAGTTACAATAAATATAAATAAATAAATAAATAAAATAATTCTTTAAAAAAAGATAATTGCCTTTTGAGGGGACTGGTTAAACTGGTGAGATAGCCATGCTCTGTAGCCGTGAAGAAGAAAAACAGAAGTCTGTATGTATTCCTGTGGGAAGATTTTTATGATATAGCATTAAATGTAAAAAGCATGTTGCAGGGACCAGCAGTTGGCGTAACGGCTATGTTGCTGGACTCCCATGTAGTTGACCTCAGTTCGAGTCCCAGACCTGGTGGCTTAAACTCATGCCAGGTGCGTGTGCATGTGTGCTCAAGATCCTGAGAGGAGAATGGAGGAGAAGAGATTGCAGATCACCCCCATCCCCCTGGGGGGGGTGATTTCTCACTTTCTATCTCTCTCTCTCTCTCTCTCTCTCTCTCTCTCTCTGTCTTTCTGGCGAGAGCACACACCCTATAGCAAAAACCTCTCAAAAATAAATAAATAAATAAAAAGATTTTCGGCACACACATGCATGCACCCAGTGTGAGCTTTAAGCCCCCAGGTCCAGAACTCGAACCGTGGTCAACCAAATGGGAGTGCAGTGCCTTAACCATTATGCCAACTGCTGGTCCCATGGGCTGAATTCTAAATGATGCAATCAGTATAAGTTCCATTAAAAAGGTGACATTTTGGGCCAGTAGGGAGCGTGGTGGTTAAGGCACTGGTATTCCCACATGGGTAGCTGTGGTTCGAGTCCTGGACCTGGCAGCTTGCTTTCTCCCTCTCTCTCTCTTTCTCTGGCAAAACTCATGTGAAAACCCAATAATAATAATAAATACATTAAATAAATAATTATTTAAAAGAAAAAAGAAGGTGCCATTCAAACAAAGACTCAAAGAAAGAGAGTTGTATGGGGAGAAGAGGACCAGGTAGTATCACGTTAAAGCCCTGGGGCCAAAGTTGTGTACCATGTTCATGGAAGAACAGGGAGAGCAATGTGCCTGGACCAGAGTGCATAAGACAGGAGTGGAATGAGCTGGTCCTACAAGCCACGGTAATGACTCTGGATTTGACTTTGAGAAAGACGGGGAGCCCTTGTAGGTTTTTTGTATTTTTTTTTTTTTTTTTAGACTTGGGCTGACTTCTATTTCAAAAGCATCTTTCAGTTGCTGTGTTGAAACTAGAGCACGGGCATACAAGGGCAGCAGCGGGGGAGCCCAGGTAGGAGCCCAGTGCAGTAATCCAGGTGAGAGAAGACAGGAGTTGCACCAGCAAGGTGGCAGAGAAGGTGGTGAGCGATGGTGCTGAATACATTCTTCAGGAAGAGTCAACACAATCTCCTGTGGGGAGGATTAAATAAGATAATATGGGCAAAGCTTTTAGTGCAGAGCCTTGCATGTAGTTAGTACCCAAAAATGGCAGCCGTGATTATTAGCAAGGTGGGGGACACTGTGTTCCCCTGCAGGGACTGATCTGGAAAAAGACAGCCAGCAAGGGGAAGGCTATTAAGGTCCCTGTGTGATTTGCAGTGAGTTACAAAGATCACCAAGCTAACGAGGCCTTAACACAATAGCGACAAGGGTTTCTGCACCATCCAGAGAACCCGGAAGCCCAAAGCAACAAAGCCACTTAATAAAGACCCAGAGAGAGATTTCAGAGCCAAGGTTTTCAGGGAATTGCGAAAGCTTCTTTCTCAGAGTAGATGGGAAGCGACACCAGTCAGCAGAATGTTTCTGGATTCCTTGGCTTTAGAAATACGAGGAGACTTCAAAAAGTTTGTGGGAAATAGAATTAAAGTACCAGTTTATGTTAGTGCTAAAACATTGAAATCCATGCCTTTTTTTTTTCATAATATGCATTTTTCATAAACTTTTTGAAGACAGCTCCCCCCATCCCACCCCATATTTACTGACAGAATCATCTATAGTCCAGGTATTTGCTTTAGGGTTTTACATCAAACTACCCAACTCCAGAATCCTTTTTGAGAACGATTGATTGCCAAGAAGCCATTGGATTTCTTTCAGCTTACTTTCTTTCGCTCCAAATTCCAGAGACAAGAGGTCGGTCTGAGGATGATAGAGATGGATTTTTCCAGAGGAATGCCAACCTTCCGCCTCTGGTAATTAGGCCTTCTGGAAGTCGTCTGTCAAACTCTTCCCATTGGACATCTGGCCCCAGCAGGGAGAAGCAGGGACCAAAGCACTTATTTTGGCTTTGACATCAGCAAAGGAAAGCTGATCAAATTCATCAGCACCAATAAAAATGCTCTCTCTGCTATAACACCTCCAATTTTTTTTTTTGAGAGGTTTTTGCTATAGGGCATGTGCACTCACCAGAAAGGCAAAGAGAGACAGAGAGACAGAAAGCAAGAAATCACCCCCCAGGGAGGATGGGCACGTGGCAATCCCTTCTCCTCCATTCTCCTCTCAGGATCTTGGGCATGCACACACACACACACATGCCTGGTGTGAGTTTAAGCCACCGGGTCCGGGACTCGAACTGCAGTCAACTACATGGGAGTCCAGCGACATAGCCATTATGGCTACTGCTGGTCCCATATACCACCTCTATTTCTATAGCTGATCAAGGTCTCACTTTCCTTTTGTTTTTATTTTGCTCTGGATTAAGGTTTGATTTTTTTTTTTGGCAGTTAATTAGAAGATAATAACCCTAGGAGCTTATTGTTAATCATTCGCATCTGTACTTAATACTTATAAGTGTACTTGGTTCTCGTGAGCTAATATTTAGCTTGTCAGGTGTGTTAGTCATTGTAATTAATTGAGCCCATGTACATTTACTGGTGCCAGGGGTAGAGTTACAGAAACAGCAGCAGAAAGGAAATGTCTCCACTATCCTACCCTTACCCCTAGAAAGAGAACTCTGGGGAAGCCAACCCTTATGACTGTTTCTCTTCGCCTGGCTAGTTTCTTTCCTCACTCCACCCTAGTGCATTTTCTCTTTCAAACCCTCCATATCCAGGCCAGCCTTGTTGCCTAGTGGTTAGGGAGCCAGATTCCCACAGGATCAACTCCAATTTGAGTCCCAGCTCTGGCAGCTTGGAAAATACACTGAGCTTGTGTATGGGTGCCCTAAATCCTGATGGGATGCAGAAATAGAGGAGAAGGGATTGTGGCATGACCACGCACTATTAGGGATGCTCTTTCTTACCTGCCTCCCCCCCCCCCCCCCCCCCCCCCCACCCCCCCCGACACTCCCCAGCCATCTGCCTCGGTAAATGCATAGGTTCTCTGGCAAGAAAAAATAAATCTTATTTTGCTATATTACCTTATTTCCAGACTGTGTTTGCCTGCCAGTGATGGCGACTGAGAAAATAGAACCTTGGATAAGGAGAGGGCTGCTGAACACATGTGTGGATGGATGGAAGAATGAGTAACTGAATGAATGAGTGAATTTCTGCACTGTCTTATCTAGAGTTCCTTCAATGGAGGTGACAGGAATTCTTGCTAGATGGGTTTGGACAGAGTATCACAACCATGAGGATCTCAGACTGACTCTAGAGAGATTCTAACACTGGTTAGTTGTCAGATTTGGGCATGTGCCCTGATCTCCCTGAGCATCAGACAAGGTTATTGTTCTGCCTTCACAGGGTTGTTGAGAAGCTCAAGTGAGACAATGCCTGGAAAGTGTTCAGTCATCCACAGCTTGGAGAAGAGGGGAAATTGGATCTTGGTCACCACGGAAGCTGAACTGGTAGATGTGGCCACCAGATGACTGAGAACGATGTCACCTGCTATCCGCTGTCATCCTCAAAGAAGCCTCTCTGACTCTGTCTTCCATGCCTGCTCAGTGTCTTGAGTCAGACAACTGCAGGGTGAAAGTGACAATGTCACCGTAATGAGAATATAACGAGGTATAGTGGTGAAGGTGGCTGATCTCCTATGGCTAGCCGTGTGGTTCGAGTCCCAGACCTGGTGGCTTTGAAGACACACCAGGTGTGCACATGCATGCCCCAAATCTCAAAAGGATGGACCAATGGAAGAGAGATTGCAGTGTGACCATGCCACATGGTGGTGGTCGAGGGGGTGTTTTCTCCTCTCTCTCTCTGTCTCTCTGTCTCTCTGATGAGTGCACATGCCTGGTGGTAAATCAGAGAGAAAGAAACAAAGAAACAAAATCTAACTATGGGCAGATGTTGCTAAACCGAAATCTGAAAGACAATGAAAATGGGCATTTTCTCATTTGCCTACTGCTTCCTGTGTCTCTGTAGAAAGACACAGTTTCAGCCACGACAGAGAAAGAGAGAGAGAAGCTGGCACGGAGGCGGTCCTCAACCTCACCAGATGAACCACCTTGTCACCTGCCTTTCCAATCACACAGCCCAGTTTCAATCTTTCTGAATGGTATGCTCAAAAACAGGTCTTGACTACACATGACACACATTGGTCCCATCACTCCATCCTCTACCTCCTTCTAAACCACAGCTTCCCAGCTAAGTCCTAAACCCCAAAGAAAGGCAATTTTGCTTGCTCTATAAAAACTCAGACTCCGGAGTCAGACGGATTGAAGTTCTAATCCCATCTTGACCAGTTTCCGGCTGTGAGAATTTTGACGAAGCTCTTTACTTGTCTAAGTGTGATTTTCCTGCCCCACCCAGAGAGGACAGAATAGAGTCTGTATTGCAGAATATCTGTAAGGACTACTGATGCTTACTAGTTGTAGAACTAGGTGAGAGTTCGTTATCTGTTGGTGGTTACTATAGTCATTGTTTTAAAAAGAGGATATGGGAGAGTGAAAATATTTTTAAATTCTACACTAAACCCTGCAGCCCTTCCCAACTGAAAAGACCACTATTGGATAAACTAGGTCATGTGTCATGACTGCTTCCTGTGTGGTATGCTGGAAATGGACCTTCCAAAGACCCAGGGTCAAGTCTCTGGAAGTTGGAGATACAATCTTATATGGAAAAAAAGACCTTTGCAGGTGTAATTAAGTGAAGGACCTTGACACGAGTTCATCTTGGTTTAGGGTGGACTTGAAATTCAAGAGAAGAGGAGGGGTTCGGCAGGTGGCATGGTGGTTGAGGTGTTGGACTCCCACATGGCTGACCACGGTTTGAGTCCTGGACCTGACGGCTTGCTTTCTGACTTTCCATCTCTCCATCTCACACTCTTGTCCCTCTATGGTCAAATTAAAATAAATAAATAGAGTTAGATAAGTAATAATAATGAAAGAGAGAGAGAGAAGAGAAAGAGAGAAGACACGGAGGAGGCAGCCAGGTGAAGATGGAGGCGGAGACTGATGTTGGGCACCCCTAGTCAAGGAAGCCAGCAACCGTCAGCAGCTGAAAGAGGCAAGGGAGGGTCCCCTCCTAGAATCTCCAGAGGGAACGCTGCCCTGCTGACACCTTGATGTCAGACCTCTGGCCTTCAGAACTGTGAGGCAATACATGTCTATTGTCCCAGTCACTCAGTTTGTGACATTTTTCTTTTTCTTGACAGCAGTCCCAGGAAATTAATACACACTGGGAAACTTCAACAAGGAATGCAACAACTCCCCCTACCAGGGCAGATCTCAGCGTAGAGGAGATGGTTCTGCAAGATTCATGCCTTGAGCTGACGTGATGGGTGCCAGTATGAGTATCTGTCAGCCTGATCATTAAGACCAGAAAGACTTAGGGCCAGCAGGCCGTGTAGTGGTTAAGGTGCTAGACTCCCACATGGTCGACTGTGGTTCAAGTCTCCGTCCCGCCAGCTTGAAACTCATGCTGGGTGCATACATGTGTGTGCCCCAGATCTGGAGGGGACAATGGAAGAGAAGGGACTGTGTTCGGGCGCATGTGCGTGCGTGCCCAAGATCCCGAGAGGAGAATGGAGGAGAAGGGATTGCGGCGTGACCATCCCCCCTGGGGGGTGATTTCTTGCTTTCTGTCTCTATGTCTCTCTCTGTCTGTCTGGCGAGCGCACGCGCCCTACGGTGAAAATCTCTCCAAAATAAATAAATAAATAAATAAAATTTTTAAAAATT
>NW_006159813.1:6149505-6160917 GCF_000334495.1 Tupaia belangeri chinensis | reverse complement strand
CAGTAGGGGCGTATTGACCGGCTGCTATGACGGCAAAATTCATCTTCTCACGCACGTGGCAAGCTGCTACTGTAGTTCCAGAGCTGTCATGCAGCCGTGGGGACCCACAAAGCTAAATGGTGTGAACCTGTGGCCGTGCCTGCTTAGCACAGAGCTCCTCTCCTTCTGAAGGAAAGGCCTGGCTCTCCCAAGGTGCCTTGTGAACTCGCTAGCCTTTCTGGGCCGGCTTTTATCATTCCTTGCTGAAGCCAAAGGTGATAGAAAGCCTTGAAATGCAGCCCAGTGCTCCCAAGGCATCACCCCGTGTCTGCGATGAGCCTTCGAAGGGCAGTGGCTTAGGAACGGGCTGTATCGACTCCGTGGCTGTTGTTTCTCCCCCTTTCTGAGGGTGTCTGTCTGTGTTCAGAAGATCCTGCCATCCCTGAGCCTCCTACTTACTGGCTAGAAGAGGCACATCCTTTCCACTCAGTTAAAAGGACATTTTCCCAAAGAGAGCAGGTCATATTTCAAACCTCGTTGCCAAGGTATCAGGAGCCAGTAAAAGGGGGCATTTAACACCGTATTTATTTTGACTGGCAAAACAGGTCATGGCTGGAAAAGAAAAAGCTCTTGAGAATGAGGCAGCCTCGCCGACTCTGGGCTCAGTCTCGCTACCCACACGCACACTGTTTAAAGCATTCCAGAGCTGCTGCCAGCTTTCCTGGCAGTGCTCTTATTTCTTTACATGTATGTTGCATTCCATCTGTTTAATGCGTGATCTGTGCCATTCGTGGGTTCTGGCAAGGCCGGGTGAGGTGGTATGGCATGCTCAGGCTTGTTCTAAGCAAAACAGGGCATGAAGGAGAGGGCACTGGAGGCCGAGGAAGGAGTCCTGTTTCCCCTTTGGCTCCGGGGCACCTGCCGTTGCAAAGGCCTATGGGAGATTGCATAGAGGTTTTCTGCTATTGGTCAAATCCCGCGTGCACTACCCTTGGGTGGCGGCCTACACGGTGGGGTTTCAGGGTGCAGTTCTGCAGTTTGGGGTACGCTCAGAAGAGTTAAAGTGATGAAGAAGGATAACAGTAGCCTAGTGGTTAGGGGAACTGGATTTCACATGGCTGAGTAGTTCAAGCCCCAGACATGATAGCTTCAGAAACACCCCAGGTATGTGCATGTGCATCCAGGCCCCAAATCCTGGCAGGGAACAGGAATGGAGGAGAAGGGATTGCGGTGTGACTATACCCCACGGCGGGGGGCGGGGGGGCTTTTTCCCTTTTCCTCTCTCTCTGGCAAGCACACACACCCTCTGGCAAATGAAGAGAATATATATTAAAAAAAGAGAGAGAGAGATAAGGGGGGCGAGAGAGAACGATAACTAGAAAAACTTACTCATATTCGTGAATCTGGGGTTTCCCTAAAAACATTCCAAGGCCTCGAAGGCCAGAAAACACCAACTCCTGGATCCGTTAGTCCCAACGCCTAAAGAAAACCTGAACTCAGTCTGTAGGATTATTTTCAAGAACCATTAAGTACTTGATGAAGCTGAGGCAACGCACTCTGATTTGGATCCAATTTCATTCACTTGGAAGACAGGAAAGCCAGGTTTCATGCACTGCCAAAACATCTGGTGAATTCAGTTAAAAAAAAAAAAAGAAGTAAAGAAAGCGCCAACCTAGTGGGGGAGAAAACGAAACCCTCTGGAAACAGTTGTTGGGTATTGGGTGACCAAAACCTTTCTGTTGATGGACTAAAATGTTCACTTTTCTGTCAGTCCCTAGTGGAACTGAGCTCTTCAAAATGGAGAAGCTAAGATTCCGGATGGAAAAAGGAAGATCCCGGGGTTAAAAACAGAAAGGTTCGCATTTGGGGGGAGAAAGTGCCCATGTCTTAAGCCAAGAGTGTGAACCGAATTTCCGTGGTAAGAAGTGGAATTATTCACCTGAATCAAGACAGATGACATACAAGGTATGGGCTCTTAATGTGGAATAAAATTAGTGCGAGTTGTGTAATCCCAGCTGGCCAGGGGTAGAAAAAAGGGAGGAGAGGAGAGCTTGGGGGAACATGTTTCAGATGTGATTCAAGAAGACCTGAAGCCCAGGCTGACCCTCTGGGCTGGAATTTCTGACTCCCTTTTCTGTCTTGACTCAGAATAGGAAACCGTATCCTGACCGCGCGTTTCTTTTTATAGCATTCAACTTTCTTGCCAACTTCCTCCAGAGCACAAGATCATCCCTCATCGTTTCTAAACAATACGCCAATCATCAGATGGAAGTGAGGGGGTGCACTGTCCTGTTTGCACCAAACATAGCCCAGGCCCGGAGCAGAAGAAAAACAACGGGAACAGGGTTTGGCTCTCGTAGTCGGCCTGGTAAATACAACATGTTCTTACAGGTTGGAAAACCGTCTGGCTCATCTTAGTACTTTCTTTCTCTCACTTCTTCTCACTTGGATCTCATCGCTCTGCTGTGACGTGGGCCAAGTTCACATTTGCCAGTTGCCGAGTGGATAATGGATGGATTGTAAGATTAAGGATGTGCTGGGAGGAGGGAAGAGACAGCCGACGTACGCTGTCTGTAGGATGAGACTTCTCTTCTCCTGATGTCCTGACCCAGCTCGACAGGCCCTCCCGTGGGCTGATCGGAGTCAGAGAGGGTGAGAGCGGCATGATTTCATTCTCGTGCATTCGTTCACGACTTCTGCGCTGGCGCCGAAACCCACAGGAGACCCCTTGCCCTGCTAATCAGTGAGTGGGAGGCATTTGTTGTGTGTGAGCCGCACTGGTGCTTGGGAACCCAAAGGGGACATTAATAGAATGCGCGGTGTTGGGTAGTCTCTCATTAAAAATGGATTTTGTTTTCAGTGCTTGGAGGACGGGAACAGTGAAGTTGGAAACCGCGCTTGTAATTGGGAGCAGGTCTCCTGCCAGATTCTAACAGCTTTAAGGGATATCCAGTTTTAGGTTTACAGTACTACATTCTGGCTCATTGAAATTGCATCGAAACGTTGCCAGGATGTGTCATAAACTACAAAATCTGTACAAAAATATATTGACATAATGACTCTGTAGCCTTAAGTCGGAGGGGTGGGGGGGCGGTGCATCCCTATCAGCACCATCTTTGTCACTCCAGACCTGGGTCACCTGAGACAATTACCATTCATGGGATTCCGACCCTGGTCGGACCAGTTCGCTCAGCTGCTTAGAGCAGCATGTGAAAGGGCGCAGGCGCCAGCCTCACCTGTCCTGTCCTGTGGTCACAGGTGGCAGCCCTAGCCCAGGGCTTGGGGACCGAGCCCAGCAGGACCGTTCCCTCTCGCTTCTAGAATAAAGTCCCACCTGTTCTGCTGGCTTTGCTGTTCTCGGGGCTGATCATTCTCCTCCTGGACTCTATACACGAAGCACATTCTTTTTCTTTCTTTCTTTTTTTTTTTTTTGGCTATAGGGTGTGTACACTCACCAGAGAGAGACAGAGAGAGGGAGAGAGTGAGAAATACCCCCCCTTGGGGAGATAGCCATGCCACAATCCCTTCTCCTCCATTCTCCTCTCGGGATCTTGGGTACGCACACATAGGCACCCAATGTGATTTTTTTTTTTTTTTTTTCATGAAGAAAAGTGGTTGGGAACCAGCAGTTAGCGTAATGGCTATGTCGCTGGACTCCCACGTAGTCGACCGCAGTTCGTGTCCCGGACCCGGTGGCTTAAAACTCATGCCGGGCGCGTGTGCGTGCATGCCCAAGATCCCGAGAGGAGAATGGAGGAGAAGGGATTGCGGCGTGACCACCCCCCCTGGGGGGTGATTTCTCGCTTCCTGTCTCTATGTCTCTCTCTGTCTGTCTGGCGAGCACACGCGCCCTACAGTGAAAATCTCTCCAAAAAAAAAGAAAAGTGGTTTATGGGACCAGCAGTTAGCATAATGGCTATGTCGTTGGACTCCCATGTAGTCGACCGTGGTTTGCATGCCGGACCCGGTGGCTTAAAACTCATGCCGGGCGTGTGTGCATGCGTGCCCAAGATCCCAAGAGGAGAATGGAGGAGAAGGGATTGCAGCATGGCCATCCCCGGGGTGGGGTGATTTCTCACTTTCTATCTCTCTGTCTCTCTCTGTCTGTCTGGCGAGCACATGTGCCCTATAGCAAAAACCTCTCAAAAAAAAAAAAAGATAAAAAAAACCAAGAAAAGTGGTTTAAGAAGCTATGTCTGAGCCAAGGCAATTCTAGACGTGGTGTTGCACGTGGTTGGTTTGTGTCAGCGCGTCGACCATATCAATATGGCAGAGAAGCCGAAGGGGAACCCGGGACTCGTGACAGAGAGCAGGAGAGGTGACCTCACTGGGTAACTGTGCCAGTCCCACAGACGAAGAACTTAATTGGTGCCCCCAGGATGAAAAACAACTGCAAAGACAGATCCCTGTGACTCAGATGCCTCCATTGGGCTCTTAAATCCCACCCCAGGCATTGCCACCAAATGTCGGCAACCAAACTACAATGTGACCATGAAGGGGACCTCTCATGTTTGAGCCCTGGCAATGACATTGATGTTCCAGAGGCTGAGATACTCTCTGTAGGTCACACAGCAAATGCGTGGAAGAGCTGGAGGCCAGGCCAGGTCAGCCAGGCTGTGCTCCCTCCCATGGCAGTGGCCTCCTGGCCCTCATTGTCCTCTAGCAGGGAGGTGGCCCAAGGGCAGGGCACTTGCTGTCCCGAAAGGGTCTCCCAGGTCAGGGATTCAAGGAGGTTTCAAGTTGTAGCCCAGAAGCCAAATGCTGGCCTTGGCATGAGTCAAGAGTAAGAGGACCGAGCCAAGGAAGAACATGGCGGCCCTCAGCCGAGGACTTCCTACAGCCTGCTGGCCAGAAGTGAGTAACTGCTACCCACATTATACCAAGGCATGAAGTCCCGTCCCTCATTCTACACAAAGTCTTCCCGGCAGTTTTCAAAATCTCAGAGGAACGTGACCGCCACCTGGGCCCCTTCCTCACACAGTCCGCGAAGCCTCCGCCTGACTTCGGGGTTCTGGAAGAAGTAGAGTCAGGTGGTGAGGACAGTCAGGTTCATGTCGCAGTGTGCAGCCAGGAAGTCGGCCACCTGCTCTGCACAGTCAGGGCAGGGGCTCCAGGACTAGGACCAGGTGACCTGGAAGTCCTCGTCACGGGACAACACGTCATCATAGAACCACGAGAGAAAGCATGATTCTGAGTGGGAGGAAGAATAGACCCGGTGTACAAAGACCCCGTTGCAGGGAAAATGCAGTAACACGGCTCTATTTTGCCCACTCGGAAGCACAGGAAGGTGGTGCTCAGACCGGAGACATAGTTCAGGGCTTGAAATGGAAAGTAAACTGTTTTTCGAAATAACCACTGCATTAGGTGTCTAATGTGTTTTTCAAGCTACCGGGTCTGGGCCTGAGCAGGGCAGTCGGCTCTGTGGGATCCGGAGCCTTTACCACCATGCCACTGCGGTGCCACAGGTTATTATCTACTGAAGTCCTGCTGCAGCCCACGGCAGGTGTGTCTGGACCTGTCTTTGCCGTGGGTCTGAGCTTCTGTTTCCTGCTTCCCCCCAATGTGATGTTTTAAGTCACCGGGTCTAGGACTCAAACTGTATAGTTGGCCATGTAGGATCCAGTGCCTTAACCTCCACATCACCTGCTGGTTCACACTTTCTTTCACATCCTCCAGTTGACCTAATTCCTTCCTGCCTCTGAACTTTTTTTTTTTTTTTTTTTGAGAGGTGTTTTTTTTTTTTTTTTTTGAGAGAGAGATTTTTGCTATAGGGCACATGTGTTCACCAGAGAGACAGGAAGCGAGAAATCACCACCACCCCCCCAGGGCGGATGGCCACGCCACAATCCCTTCTTCTCCATTCTCCTCTGGGGATCTTGGGCACATACACACATGCACCCGGAGTGAGTTTAAAGCCTCTGGGTCCAGGCCTTGAACTGTAGTAGACTACATGGGAGTCCAGCGACATAACCATCACGCCATCTGCTGGTCCCCACCTCTGAACGTTTGCTCACGCTATTCCCCCACCCTGAAGCCTTCTTTTCCTGCTACTGCCTTGCTCCTTACCCAGCACTTGTTTCTTCTCTTTGTAAAAAATGTTGCCAGAGGGCATATGTGTTCCTTTCAGGGCAGGGGACAGTGAGAAAGTGTCCACCCTCACGGCCCCCATCTATGAGGATAGTCATGCTGTAATCCCTTCTTCTCTGTTCTCCTCTTGAGAAGCTGGGCATGCACACTCATGCAACTGGCAAGTCTTTCAAGCCTCCAGATCTGTCCTTGTGGGATCCAGCCACGGTAATTACCAGGCTACTGGCTGGCCCCTCCTCCCCCAGGCTGATTTTCCAAGGAAGGCTTCTCTCTCATGACCTTTCCATGGCTTTTCTGATATGCCGGGTCCCATTATAACATTTACCAGTTTGGCACTTCACTTCTGTTTTGGACTGGTTCTGTAGCACTGCGGTAATGTGCTGCTCCAAAGAGGCTAGGTACCACATGGGATTCTGGATCGAATCCCCAGACTAGGCAATGCAACATGCCAGACACAGGGACAAATGCCCAAGACCTTATGGGCTGGAGGCCTAGAGGAAGAGGAGGACTGCGTGGCCCGATGCTGTGGTGGGAGCTCATCTCTCTCCCTCTCTCATGCTCACATGTGCACGCATGTACTCTATCATGAATAAAGAAAAATATTTTTTTTTTATAAAAACAACCTTCTGTTTCACATCAGAGGGCTCAGTGTTTCTTACACTGTAATGCATGCCTGAGTCCCCAGGGGC
Organism: Tupaia belangeri chinensis; assembly: GCF_000334495.1. Lineage (NCBI taxonomy): Eukaryota > Metazoa > Chordata > Mammalia > Scandentia > Tupaiidae > Tupaia > Tupaia belangeri. The sequence goes on along the minus strand of NW_006159813.1, from coordinate 6,154,162 downwards.
TCATGTTCAAATGCAGGTTCCGGTTCTGCAGGGCTGGGGGGAGGGCCTGAGGCTCTGCAGCGCTAATAAGCTCCCAGGTGATGCTGACGCTGCCAGTCCACGGACCATGGTCTGCGACACGACGGTGCCCTCGATGGATGCCTTAGGGCCGGCTTCCTAACTGTGAGCCTGTGGGCATTTGGGCTAGATAACTTTTTGTTGTTAGGGACTGTCCTGGCCTGTTCATTTCAGGGAGTTAGGCAGTGTCCCTGGTTAAATCCCAATAGCGTCCTTTCCTCTGCAGTGGTGGCCACCAGAAATGTCTCCGGAAATCGTCCAATTATCCTAGAGGACAATATGTTGTCTCCTTCTTGTCCTCACTGAGAACCAGCGCTGCAGGACGTTAGAATGTCGTTCTCATCAGTGCCAGGTTGAGCGAGGCTGGGAAGTCCAAGAAAGTGTTTTGCTCATGGCTGTAATCCCATGTAGGACCTTGCTCCCTTCTCCAGGTTACAAGGCCAGCCCCTATTTTTCTTCCAAGCTAGATTTCTTTACCTAGTATAGAAGGATGGTCATTTTTGTTTTGCATGGCCACTCTGTAGTCAGTTGGTGGCAGCTGTATACATGGCTTTTGACAAAGATTGTGAATCTAAGTCTGGGTTCCTGTTGTGGGGAGAGAGAGTGCTGTGATTGATTGGCAATGTCTGCCGTGAGCACAGGAGTGGAGAGCACAGCGCTCTGTATAGAGCAGACCTTCAATATGTGTTTGTTGACTGAATAAATGAATGAATGAACAAATGAAAATAAATGAATGAAAATGAACTCCAACATCAAGCTTGGCAGATGGGTGACTAGAATTGCCTTTACACAGTCTCCAACCTCCTCCGCCCTATTCTCCCCCCACACAGAAAACAGCAAAACCTAGTGGGCCAGTTGTCATCCGAGGCACCATTTTTCTAAATGTAGCATTTTCCAGAGTAAATATCCCTTTGAAAAAAAAAAAAAAGTGAAGAAATATTTCACTTGAGATCTTTTTTTAAAATGTCTCCAATGACTAAAATCCTCTTACAGTAAGTACCCAAAGAATTGCATTTGCTTAAAGAAAAAAAATTTGCCATTTTTAGTCTCAAATGTAGAAAGTACTTGAAAACTATATATATATACACACACACACATATATATACATATATGTATAAAATAGTGGGATTAATTTTGGTTCTAGATCATTTTTACAACTCCACCTAAAACTGAAGCTTCAGGGATAAAATGGCATCAGGGACTTATCTGAAAAAAAAAAAAAAAATCCCTATACAAGTTGAGCATCCCTAATCTGAAAATCCAAAATCCAAAATGCTCCAAAATCCGAAACTGTTTGATCATCAACATGATGTTGCAGGTAGAAAAATTCTACACCATACCTCCTGTGATGGGTCTCAGTCAAAACATTGAAAAACAAAAATATATATAAAATATCTTCAGACTGTGTACGTATGGTGTATATGAAACATGAATAAATTTTGTGTTTACACTTGGGTCCCATCTCCAAGATACTTCATTATGTATATGCAGATATTCCAAAATTAAAAAAAAAAATTCAAAATCCAAAACACTTCTGGTCCTAAGCATTTCAAATAAGGGACATTCTATCTGTAATAGTAACACTGATAATTTAAGGAGAAAAACTAGTAGTGATAGGTGTATTTTTTTGTTTTGTTTTGTTCATTATTAAATTTAATTAATTAATTAATTAATTTTTTTGTTTGACCAGAGACACAGAGAGAGAGGGAAAGTATGAAAGCAAACCTCTTGGTCCAGGACTCAAACTTCAGTTTGCCATGTGGGAGTCCAGTGCCTTAGCCACTATGCCACCTGCTGCCCTCAGTTGTGATTGGGTTTGGGTTTTTTTGTTTGTTTGTTTGTTTGTTTTTTTAAAGAGATTGGTATCTTATGTAGTTTCAAGAGGAAAATTACAAGTAAATAAAAATAAATTTTGCACTTTGTTTAAAAGCTATGGGCTTGGGTACTGTAAAAACGAAACAAAACAAAAACAAAAACAAAAACAAAAGAAGATGGTGAATTCACTCCATTTGTTTCCATATTCTCAGCCACTCAGAGACAAGTTTTCAAACCATGTTGCCATGCAGAAAACAAAGTCTACTCCTCCCTCTTCACTTTCCAACCTGTTGAATTCTCCACTCCACTGCTCACGGCAATTGATGGGCAGTTGGAACACTGAAGAGGTTTCTAGAAAGGGATACTGTGGTGATTGTGTTCCAATACTCTTCTTCTTCTGCCTTTTTTTTTTTTTGTTAATTGCCAGAGAGAGACAGTCAGAGAGAGAAAACACCTCCAATGGGGCACAGTCAAATCACAATCCCTTCTCCTCCAATTATGCAACCTCTTGGGATTTGGGGCAATGTACATGCCTCCCTCATGTGTTTTTCAACCCCGTGGAGCCAGAATTTAAACTGTGGTTGGCCATGTAGGACCTTGCTCCCTTCCCCAGGCTACAGGGCTAGCCCCCTGTTTCTCTTCCAAGTATAGCTTTTTAAAATTTAGTATAGGCGGATGGTCATTTTTATCTTGCATGCCCACTCTGTAGTCAGTGGGTAGCAGCTGTATACATGGCTTTTGGCAAAGATTGTGAATCTAAGTCTGGGCTCTGTTGTGGAGAGAGAATGAGTGCGGTGATTGATTGGCAATGTCTGCTGTGAGCAGGGGAGTGGAGAGCGGTGGATGAGCTATGTATTTGCCTTTCCTGGATCCTGGTTTAGTCTTCTCCCCTAGCAGAAGGAGAATATCAAGGAGAAAGCTCTGTGCATCTAAGGATAACATGTCTCACTCCATTTCATACAGACACACCAAGTCAGCATTTCAATTCAGAAAAGCTCCCAAGACAGATGGAAAACAGAAACACAGCATTGGGGAAAATTTCTCTTCCTTCTCTGGAGAGAGGCAAATAGGCTGCTACATGAGTGGATCCCGCTCCGGGTTGAAATAGTTGGGACATACTATTTCTCTCTCTCAGGTCACTCTGTATTGAACTGTCACTGTGACAGATGCTGCCAAAATAACACATCTCTCTCTCCCTTGGAATAAAAAGGTCTTTTCATAAGACTTATTAAGTCTGAATATTAATCGTCTTCATCATTATTCAGTCTGCTTGCTGACCACAATATTTAAATGAAGGGGAAAGAGAAAAATAGAAAAAGGCAAGTTTAGGATCTTCAAGACATTGATGAATAAGTAACAATAGGGAGAAAAGCCACAGTGGCCAAAACCATTAAAAAAAAAAAAATCTTAAAGTGAAAAAAAAAAATCACAAATAGACTCTTAACTTTCAATATGAGTATTTCAGAAATAAGAGGAAGAATGATTAAAAGAGATGAGTTCACATTTGAATAGAGTCCAAATGACTTAAGAATGATTTGGATTCAAATATTTCAGTTGGACCGGGAATGATACTAGAGTTATGTGATACATTAGAGGTTGAAATGAAATGGAAATATTTATTTCATTTAAAAGCAATTTTCTTGCTTTTGTGGTCCTTGAGCGTTTCCTAGGTAGTAAGTGCCAACTACCCTCCTGCTTCTTCACTGTGGAATCGTGAACTCCTGTTTTGAGATCCAGCCTGGTAGAAAATGGAGGTCATATTTGTGAGAACTCCTTTTATTTTATTTTATTTTATTTTATTTTTTCCTTCGAATGTGTGTGATTGCAAGGAAAGGCCCTCCACACAGAGTTGAAAGGTCACTCATTTTGAATCCAAATTAGAAAGTTTTGGTATGAGTGATGTAGCAGAATCACATCTGAATTTAGGGCTGGCTTCGGCACCTGGCCTTCACATAAGATACCACCATGAGAACCGTGGCCAGTTAATACGGCGAAACAGGAAGTGCCCCCTTGGAAAGACAGGAAACAGGTGGCCGAGTTCTTCTCTATCACGTTTCAAAAACAGAAAGTATGTAGTGGGCCCCATCAAGCAAGATAGACCTCAAACCCACACACATTTACTAAACACCTACTATGTGCAAACCCTGTGCTTGCACAAGGTCTCTTCCATATGGCATCTTCACAGACCCCACTCAGCTCTTGTTCCTAAGTGCTGCGTTGGCAGCTAGCTTAGGGCAGGGGTCCTCAGTCTCACCACCCCTGGCATGTCAGTCTGGATCAGACTCTGCTGTCAGAGGCTGACCTGTGCCCTGTGCTATAGCTATGTAACAGAATCCAGTTTCTACCCACTAGATGCCAGTAGTATATTTTACCCTTGTGGTTATTCCCTAGAATACCTAGATAGTACCAAGGGTCCCTGGGGGACAAAATTTCTCCCATCCTCATTGAGATCCACTTCCTTAGAGAGAATGTTTTGAATGCCCAGCCAGCTGCAGATGAATTCCTTTTATTCCCTATGACTTGACTCACTGGTTCTTGAATCCTATACACGATTCCATACATACTCTACTCTGTGGGTGGGGAATTTCCAAGGATAATTTAAGTCAATCCATTTTTTTCCTTATGTGCTGACATGAGAACCTAACCTCGCCATTAAAGAACAACCAAAACCAAAATTGCCATAGGGTGTGTGAACTTGCAGAAGAGAGACAGAGAGAGACAGTGAGAGAGGGTAAAGTGAAAAATCACCCCCCCCCCCAGGGGGATGGACCCACTGGAATCCGTT
>NW_006159813.1:6143836-6148553 GCF_000334495.1 Tupaia belangeri chinensis | reverse complement strand
AAAGGAAAAAGCGTTGAAAAAGGGAAAAGTAAAAAACCCCCCCCCCCCCAGGGGGATGGCCACACTGTAATCCGTTCTTCCCCACTCTCCCCTTGGGATTTTGGGCATGCATGCCCACACGTCCAGTGTGATTTTCAGGCCACCAAGTCCAGGATCTGAACTGTGATTGACCATATGGCAGATTGGTGCCTTAACCACCACACCACCTGCTACCCTTCCTCCAACTTAAAAAAAAATTAAATGTATTTATTCATCCATTTATTTTAATTTGACCAGAGAGAGACAGAGAAAGAGACAGAGATAGAGGGGAAAAGTGAGAAAGCAAACCACCATGTCCAGGACTCAAACCGTGGTCGGCCATATGGGAGTGTCCAGTGCCTTAACCACCACGCCACCTGCTGGTACCCCCTCCAACGTTTTTTGGTTTTGTTTTTGTTTTTTTTTTAATAATTATTTTTAACTTTATTTATTCATTTGTTCATTTTAATTTAACCAGAGAGAGAGACACACAGAGAGAGAGGGAGAGAGAAAGTGAGAAAGCAAGCCACCAGGTGCAGGACTCGAACCATGGTTGGCCATGTGGGAATGTCTGACACCTTAACCACCACACCAACTACTGGTCCCCCCCCAACGTTTTTTGACAGGGTCTCATGGTATTGTGATTCTCCTGCCTCAACCTCCCAGCTGGCCTTGTAGGTACATGCTACCATGCTATGATCTTTTTTAGAAAGGGTCTTGCTGTGTTGCCCAGACTAGCCTCAAGCTCATAGTCCTTCTGCTTCAGCTTTTCCAAGTCACTTGTATATACCACTGCACCCACGCTGGACTGGGAATCAAACCAGGCCTCCCATGTAGTCCTAGCCTATGGAACACAGTGTTTTTGGCCTTTTTTAAAAACCTAATTTCTGTTTGTTTTGTAAATGTCATACTTTTTTCTTAAACAATTATTTTATTGGGACCAGCAGTTAGCATAATGGCTATGTCGCTGGACTCCCATGTAGTCTACCACGGTTCGAGTCCCAGACCCAGTGGTTTAAACTCACGCCAGGCGTGTGTGCCTGTGTGCCCAAGATCCCAAGAGGAGAACGGAGGAGAAGGGATTGCAGCGTGGTCATCCCCCTGGGGGGTGATTTCTTGCTTTCTGTCTCTGTGTCTCTCTCCATCTTTCTGGCAAGAGCACATGCCCTATAGCAAAAACCTCTAAAAAAATTATTGTATTTAGCTTTATTTATTTATTTTAATTTGACCAGAGAGGGACAGAGTTGAGGTAGAGGAAGTGAGAAAGCAAGCCACCAGATCCAGGACTCGAACTACGGTTGGCCATGTGGGAATCCAGACCCCACAACCACCATGCCACCGGCCCCAGAGCATAGTGTCTTAGCAGTGCATGCCACCTCAGCTGGGGCACTCCCTTGAATTTAACACCACTGACCTCCCTGAAGTGCCCTTCAGGGGTCACAAAGGTCTTCCTTCCTTCTTTTCTTTTTAATTTTTCCAGAGGGTAAGCACTCAAAGATCCAGCCCCCAAAATACAAACGACCCCCAAATAGAATCAACCCAAGAAGATCTTCTCCAAGACACATTATAGCCAGACTGACCAAAACCACAGACAAAGACAAGATACTAAGATTGGCAAGAGAGAAATGGCAAGTTACCTACAAAGGATATCCCATCAGACTAACAGCAGACTTCTCATCAGAAACAATGCAAGCAAGGAAAGAATGAGAAAATATATTCAAAGTGTTAAGGGAAAAGCATTTTCAACCAAGAATGCTATAACTGGCAAAATTATCCTTCATATGGGAAGAAAAGACAAGAACATTCTCAGATAAACAAAACCTGAAAGAATTTACCAGCACCAGATCAGATCTCCAAGAAGTTCTCAAGGGAGTGCTATGTCAGGAAAATTAAATGCAGACACACAGAAATAAGAGTTCAAAAACTAAGAAAATGGCCAACTTAATCATAGGGGCAAGTCTGGAGTTGAATATTATATCCCAGAATTCAATCGGGAAGATCGAACCACAACAGAAGATAGATTAAGTACATGAGACTGAACTGGTGAAATAGTATTCTGTGACTTTTGACTAAAATATTGCTACTTTTCTAGGCTTTGTTGTCTGGTTTTAAGAGCTTTTGTCCTGTCTTGAGCTGTCAATATGTTCATATACCTACTATTTGAACAGAAAACTAACTTGTTTCTAGGCTTTAAATTTTTCTTTTTCTTTTTTTTTTTTTGCCAGAGGGTATATGAACTTGCTAGAGACAGAGAGAGAAAGAGAGGGGAAAGTGATAAAGTACCACGCACAGGGGATGATCATACTGTAATCCCTTTCTCCTCCATTTCTCCCTTCTGTGGGACTTGGAGAATGCCAGCACCCAAGTCTGGGACTTGAACCACAGAGTCAACCATAAAGAATTCAGCCACCTTAACTACCATGCCACTGGCTGGGCCAAGTCACAAAATCTTTCTAGCATAAAATTTCTGTCATGTCCAGGCTTCTTCTCAAGGCCAATGGTGATTACTGTTGCCACTACTGAATGCTCCCTGTGGTGTCAAGCCATCTTGTGGAAGCCTCACAACCTCCCCTTCCACCGAGGAGACCTCGAGGCTCACAAAAGTAACTTGCCCCACACACTACACAGCTAGTAAATGGTAGAGCCCATTTGATGCCAAGTGGTACTGTTTTGCAATAGAAAACATGCACAGTATGTAGTTAATAACTATTAGCTACTATTTACTATTGGGAAACAAATCCATTTAATTTGAGCATGAGCAATCATTCATAATTATTTCCCTGAACCAAAGAAGACTGATTGTATTGGCCAATTTTCCCAATATGGTGGCTAGCAAGAATAAGGATATTCAGGATGTCACATGTACTCCAAATTGAATTTCTCTTCTAATACGTAAGACAGAAGCTGCCCCAAAGTGTGTTAACCAACTGTCAAAACTAAACAGATTCTTTCATTTAGATCTACAAAAACAGCAGACTATTGGCAGGTACTCTAAAAGAATCGTAATCACATTTGCTGCATCGTTCTTAAAAAAAAAAATCAACTTTATTTAGTTATTTACTTATTTTAATTTGACCAGAGAGGGACAGAGAGAGAAAGAGGGAAAGTGAGAAAGCAAGTTGCCAGGTCCGGGACTCAAACCACAGTTGGCCATGTGGGAGTCCAGTGCCTGTAACCACCACGCCACCTGCCAACTTTTGCCACATCATTGTATCCTTACAGATTTGCTTCTACCTCCTCTCTATGTAGCTGGTACTTCCTGAGGTCGGGGACTGACTTAGTCATCATCACTAGACCCTGGTGCCATGCTAAATTTGTCGTTGGGAAATAATGCATGACCTAACACTCATACATGCTTACTCTCCATTCTTCGGCAACTGTGGGTGGTGAGTATCTTCAAGATCCTCTTTTTCATAAGAAGAGACTGAAGCTAAAGGAGATGAAGTGACCAGCCCAAAAGGTCACCCCATGGTAAACTGTGGAGCTAGACTTTGGACTGAAGTCTCACTCTGAGCCCCAAATTACATGCTTTTTACACTAAAGGGCATTCAAGGTAAAGGTAAGGTTGGGAAGCCCAGGTGCCAGAGTTGACCCTGATGTCCACCCTTTTTCCACTGTCTTAGTATTAAACAAAATTAAATACAGGGAAATTGTATCTCTACAATTCTGATGTCCAGGGACTCAGTCATGCATACTTGTGGACAGAAAGAGAAAACAATGTAATAAGGGTAGACACTTCCTATCCACAGACTGTGGAATGTGTGCTCATCCTGGGTAAGTTTATGGTGGGAGCTGTAGACACTAATTCTTTGCCCGTCTCAGGAATTATTACCTCTTTCCATGTGTGACCCTCGGCTGCCCTGATAGGAGTACAGTATTCATGAATGCTTTGAAAGTGTTGAAAGGTTAGCAGTTCTCATCCAACTTGATCCCTAAAATATAAGAAAAGTGCTTTATGTGTTTTGGCTTGAATCAACCTCTTAGATTACTACCCTTTAAACCATTTTGACCACGGAGAAAGAACAAACTACCCAGGAGCTCAACATGTAGAGGCAATCTACAGCTTGGTAAACACCAAAAGGAGTGCAAACAGGGTGATAAAACAAATTATAAATAGCCTCGCCATTATCTCCAGAGTACATTCAGATGCATAGCAGTGGCAAGTCTCTCTTGGAAATACAACTTCTTTGCGATGTTACGGTTTTTGTTTCTATTTCTGTTAGTGTGAACGGATCACAAAGAAAGAGTTAAACATTTTAGTGAGAATTCTGTTAATTGGGCTGGGGGTTGAATGCAGGCCTATATTTGTCCTAATTCTGAAAAATGCCTTTCGAGGCCCAATCATACACGCGAAAGGAAAGGAAAGGCTTTGCCTACTCAAGAAGACTGTTTTCAAGCAAGTTGACAACCACTTTGCCAGGGTTCCTTTAATGAGCTAATTACAAAGGGCTCTTAGGTGTTCTCCGAAGTTGAGTCCTAGAGGAGCTGTACTTAAGAAACACTGAATGAGTCATTAGCACCTGAAATACTATAAACACTATTGACTCTTAGAACGTATAATGGAATTAATGTTTCTACCACTTCAGATCTAACTTCTGTATTAGTCAGGATTTTTTCAGTTGTAAGCAACAGAAAACCAACTCCAGTTGAGTTCAATAGAAAGGACTGTTTGCTAGCATTAGGCTTGGCTGAATCCCTG
>NW_006159813.1:6105142-6143786 GCF_000334495.1 Tupaia belangeri chinensis | reverse complement strand
GGAATCTGACTTTGTCCATTTCTTGGCTTTTCTTCCTTTGTGTTTGCTTTATTCCCAAGCAGGCTTTCCCTAAATGGTGTTAAAGCTGTTTCCAGCCCCTTTAGTCTTATAGTTCTTGTGTTTTTTTTTTTTCCTCCTTAGGTTTTTTTTGTTTTTTTTTTTTTTTGCTAAAGGGCACATATGCTCATTGAAAAGAAACAGAGAGAGAGGAAAGTAAGAAATCACTCCCCAGGAAGGATGGCCACACCACAATCCCTTCTCCTCCATTCTTCTCTTGGGATTTTGGGCACATGAGCACATGAGTACAACGTGATTTTCCAGCTGCCAGGTCTGGGACTTAAACCTTGAGGTCAGTCAGGTAGGATCCAGATGCCTTAACCTCCATGCCACCTGCTGTGTCCTACTTCAGCCTTATATTCTATGAGCCTGCACCCCAGTGGAAAGAGAGCTCTAACTTCTCAACAGTTCCAGCAAAAATCCCAGGGTTAAGATTCCTTGGCTCTGATTGGCTTAGCTTGGGTCACATGCCCATTTTTTTTTTTTTTTGAGAGATTTTCACTGTAGGGCGCGTGCGCTCGCCAGACAGACAGAGAGACATAGAGACAGAAAGCGAGAAATCACCCCCCAGGGGGGATGGTCACGCCGCAATCCCTTCTCCTCCATTCTCCTCTCGGGATCTTGGGCACGCACGCACACGCACCCGGCGTGAGTTTTAAGCCACCGGGTCCGGGACACGAACCGCGGTCGACTACGTGGGAGTCCATGGACATAGCCATTACGCTAACTGCTGGTTCCCACATGCCCATTATTGAGCCAATCCCAGTGACCAAAATAATGTGGTACTATGATTAGTCAGGACTAGGGTCACATCTACCTCTGAAACCAAATCATGGGCAGACTCACTAGAGCCATGTGGCTCTAGGTAGGATGGGGTCATCTCCCAGAGAAACGTCCAGGTTCTGATGCCAGATGATGGGGGTTGGGAGGAGAACAGATGCTAGGTAGGAAAAACCGATGAATGTCCCTGGAACCTTTCCTCTAAATTATTTCCAACAAACAAGGTGTTACCAAGCAGAGGGATTTTGTGCGGTTTATGAGCATAGTTTAGATATTTGCTCAGATAGCTGAGGTTTAAAACATGGCCTGTACTGGCTACAACATTTTGGAAATATTTTCTGCAAATTGCACTCACCCACATGGTTTTTGGAGTTTTTATTTTTCTTTCTTTCATTTAAAAAAAAATGGCTTTTAATTCTTGGAACAAGTCCTTAAGAAAAAGAGGAACAGAAATGCCATAAAATGATTCGAAACAGACAGACAACTCTGAGAGCAGACCAAGATGGCAAATTAGCACGCAGTTGACATTCCTTCTGTCCTGATGACATTTCTGATGTTGAATAATATTCTCAGGGTTCCTTTCTAACCTATTATACCTTTTCTTTTTGATGGTAATGACTTTGTTCCTAATTACAAAAGCAGTACCTGCTTAATTCACAAAGAATTGAATGCACTGAGAAAGCACAGACAATGAGCACACACACGTACAATAACATACATACCCCCGCCCACGTTTTAGTTCAGAACCTCTATTTAAGGAGTTTGGTGCCGTAGGGGCTGTCTAGTCACTATCCAAGCCCCATTTCACAGATAGGGAAGCTGAGGCTTACATGGTTCAAGTTGAAAAGTGGTGGAGCTAGAATTTTTCTTTTTTTTGGAGAGGTGTTTTTGTTTGTTTGTTTGTTTGTTTGTTTGTTTTGCTATAGGGCGCGTATGCTTGCCAGAGAGACAGAGAGACAGAAAGCGAGAAATCACCCTCCAGGGGGGATGGCCATGCCACAATCCTTTCTCCTCCATTCTTCTCTCGAGATCTTGGGCATGCACGCATACGCGCCTGGCGTGAGTTTAAGTTGTCAGGTCCGGGACTCGAACCATGGTCAACTACATGGGAGTTCAGTGACATAGCCATTATGCCAACTGTTGGACCCAATACTTTTTAAAAATAGTATATTCCTAATGTTTCACAGTCTGCTTTTCACTATACCACATTTTCTTTTCTTTCTTTTTTTCAGTTTGCCAGAGGGTACAAGGACTCTCCAGAGAGAGAAAGACAGAGAAGGAGAGAGAAAACACCCCAAATAGGGTGTGGCCATGTCACAATTCCTTTTCTTATATATCTCTATCCTGTTGGGATTTGGGGCATGTATACGCATGTACCTGGCATGTTTTCCAAGCTGCTAAGTGGGAGATTCAAGCCACATAGCTATGTGGGATCTGGCTCCCTCAAGCACTAGACCATAGGGCCTGGCTACTATACCATACTTTCTCACATAATTTTATTGAATATGCTTCTATGTAACTGTAGGGGGACTCCTTTGAGTCTATGACATGAAGATGCCATTATTTAGCAATACTTACCTAATCCCCAAGAGCTGGACATTTAGGTTGCTTTTTCAGTTTTATAGTAATGCTGCAGTGAATCACTCTTGGGGAAAGAGCCTCCTATACATCTCTGATTATGTCCTCAAGATAAATTCCTAGAAGTGATGAATCAAAAGGATGGTGTATTTTTGGCATTTAATTAGCTGTTGCCACATTGTTCTTCAGAAAGGCAGGTCCAACAAGCAATTCCACGGTTACACATGGATGTCCATTGCTCTGCCCCATGCTGCACTCTGTGCTCAGAGATACTGTCATGAGCTAATCGTGCATTCCATCCCCTGCCATGGGCAATGGGGACCCTTTCAAAGTATAAATCATTTAAGAATATTCGAATAACTCCATGCAAATGCAGCAGTAAAAAATACGGTCAATAATAATGTGTATCCCAATCACTGTCACCATCACTGTTAGAAGCATTTCTAGCCATGTTCCCCCCAATTACATGATTGACCAATGACCTGGTACATGAGCACAGCCAATTCCCACCAGTGGAACTCTGGGCACACATCTGCTGCTGGTGAGTGATGTGCTGGTTTCAGTAAAGTAACAGTTGAGGGACCAGCAGTTGGTGTAATGGCTATGTTGCTGGACTTTCATGTAGCTGATCATGGTTCGAATCCCAGACCCAGTGGCTTAAGCTCATGCCAGGCATGTGTGCGTGCATACCCAAGATCCCAAGAGGAGAATGGGGGGAAGGGATTGAGACGTGGTCATCCCCCTGGGGGGTGATTTCTTGCTTTCTGTCTGTCTGTCTCTGTCTTTCTGGTGAGTGCACACGCGTTAAAGCAAAAACCTGTTCAAAAAAAAAAAAAAAAAAGACCAGTTGAGACTAACTCTCTCAGTGATCCTTATTTACCACCATGAGTGGTTATGGAGGCATGGAGCCCATCACACCAACTTCCCTTTGTATGGAAACCCCCAACTGCAACCCTTGGCTTGGGGAAGCCATTGTCAGCTGTTTTCTGTGCCAGGGCATGCCCTAATTAGACCAGAGCTATGGTCTCTAATATATGCACACAAAACACAAAGGTCTTGGATCTCTTTCAGAAACTTAAAGTCGAAGAATTAAAATGATAGGAAGTAAGCAGAGAGTATCTGAATCCATTAGTGCAAGAGGGACATTGGAAGGGAGATGCTTCTCTTTTTAAGTTTATTTATTTGTTTCCTCTATGAGAGAGACAGAGAGACAGCACTCCCACCAGAGTCTTGACACTGTAATCCAGCCCTAGCCTTCGGTGAGCCCTGGACTGTGGGCATTACGTGTCCCCCATGTGCTCAGGGAGCTTGCTGGTTGTGAACCTGGAACCCACCCTATTGGGGAGCATAGCAAATAATCATCAAATTTTACTGTCACATCATCCTACTTCTTTTTTAAAAAAAAATTTTAGAGAGATTTTTGCTATAGGGGACATGCTGGAGAGACAGAGAGATAGAAAGTGAGATATCATCCCCTGGGAGGATGGCCACACCACAATGCCTTCTCCTCCATTCTCCTCTTGGGATCTTGGGCATGCATGCACATGTGCCCGGTATGAGTTTAAGCCACTGGGTCCGGGATGTGAACTGGGGTCGACTACATGGGAGTCCAGTGACATAGCCATTATGCCAACTGCTGGTCCCTAGGAAGGTGGGCTCTTGAAAATGAGGAAGAGAAGTCCACTGAAACTACCTGAACTGAGAGGTACAGGTATAAACTCCTCAGATCTTGGGGCTCTCCACCAAGTGACCCCAACATCCTTTTTTGCTTCCATACCCACAGTTGTCCTGGACTTATTTCCATTCCCAGGGTGTGCCCTATATTCTCTGTCCTTTCTGCATTTACACTACTAGCCTAGCGTATCTGTCCTTCCACCTCTCCCCAAAGAGTTCCTACAAGGCCCATCACAATGCCACCTCTTCCAGGAACCTTTTCCTGATCTGCCCTGTTTTGTTTTCAGTCAAGCACTACTCAGCAAACGGCTGGGGTAGAGCTGATCCTCAGTAACTCTTGTTAAGTAGGAGCTCTGAGCAAGCCCAGAGATTTAGTGAAAGCCCAGAGCCGCAGGAAAGTCCACGGGAGCAATGGGCCGCGAGTACGACAATGAAGACCATCGGCTCCAGCTCTGTCACTTAGTAGCCCTGTGACCTTGGGTTGGCTTCTATAACCTCAGTCTCTTCGCCTGGAAGTGGGATAATAATAGCAGCTACAGCGGAGCCTCTTTGTGAGGAAGAATGAGACAACCCTGGTGCTCAGGAGGTGGGCTTGGTTCTGAAGACGCGCTCCATGAATGGCAGCTATTTTTCGGCTGCAACGGTGGGGAGCGGGGCTTTCTTGGTAGGATTGCTAAACTGGTATAATGTGAGCTTGGAGATGCTAGTCGCCACCTGTGGGAGGCCCTGTCTGGGGAGGAAGCGTGCACAGAAGGCAGGCTGGGAGGTGGACGGGGCTGGACCCCTGATGACTTTTTTTTTAAATGCCACTTTAAAAAGTAACATCGAAAACATATTACCATGGGAGTTGCACCAAACACACGTTTAACTTACACAAATCCAACCGTGTGCACTTGTCTTGGGAAGGAGGAAGTTCGTGCAATTTCCGGAAGCACAGGACCAGGTAGCAGGTAGGGGAGGAACATGGCAGCAGGTGAGGACTTAACTTGGCCCTAGGTGGCTTCCGTAGCAGAGAGAGGCACAAAATCAAGCCTCCCCTGCCCACACCTGCCTCCTCTGCAGGGCTATGTTCCAGCCTTATCCCAGTACTTAGTACCAGCGTGTCTTTTGAGGGAAGGGGGTCAAAGGGCACTGTGCTTGCCAGAGACCTAGAGAGACAAGAGGGAAAGAAAAAAAGCACCCCCAAGGGACATGCAACCCCTTCTCCACCTCTTTTTCCCTTTGGGATTTTTGGAACACGCACAAATACTTGCCTGTCATGTTTCTCAAGCCATTGGGTCCCGGACTCAGACTGTACCATCGATCATGTGGGATCCAGCTGCCCTAACCACCATGCCATAGAGCCAGTCCCCAGAATGCCCTTTCTAAAACCTCCGCAAATCTCACTAACTTGCACATGAATTCGTTGTTTGCGAAAAGGCATCACAAGAATGGGCCACTATGAATTATACACTTTTTAAGGAATGTGAGTATTTCACTTGCACTTGAAAAACCAGTCATCTGTCTGTGTGGGAGGTATTGTTCATTCATCCTATGGACAATTTCAAAGGCACTTTGGGGAGGCAGGCTCTCGCTGCAGGACTCTGGAGCTGGCTGCCCACTCCTATGCACCCCCCACCCACCTCTACTCCCCCACCTCCCCCTGTCCCCGTCTCTCTGCAGCCTGCGGGATGAGATGGAGCCGCTTTCAGAATGTGATCTCTGGCTACTGAGCAGGTCTCAGGAACCCCCTGAAGGCCACAAGCAGATCTCCAAAGGCCGCACGCTTCCTCTTGTTCTCATGAACGAGTCACACACACGTCCCTCCATTTCCAGCTGTCTGCATGACAACTGCAACTTTCTAGGCTCCTACTAAGCAAGTTGCTGTAGTTTGCTAGTCATAACTCAAGGTGGTCTGTTGCCGGGGTTTACCGAGAACTCAGTTGCAGTGCTCTTCATGGAAGCCTGGCTCCTGTCTGACCTCGGCTAACCTCACAGGGCTCTGGCTGCACCAGGCAGGAAGCAGGGCCTGCTGTCTTTTGAGGGCCCTTGGTCTGGCTAAAGGTCAGAAGCATTTGAGAGCCACTGTTCTAGGTCTGGAAATTCAGAAATCCTCTCTCTGGGTGCCACTTGTATATCCTTGATATTTCTTCCTTTATTTTAAGATTTTTTTTTTTTTTTTTTGCCATAGGGACCGTGTGCTCGCCAGAGAGAGAGAGAGACAGAGAGAGGGAAAGTGAGAAATCACCCCCCAGGAGGAATGGCCACGCCACAATCCCTTCCCCTCCATTCTCCTTTCAGGATTTCGGGGCCTGCACGCACACGTGCCTGGTGTGATTTTCAAGCCGCTGGGCCCAGGATTCAAACCGTGGTCAGCCATGTGGGAATCTATTGCCTTAGCACAATGCCACCTGTTGGTCCCTCTTTTCTTTTTTCGATGCTTATTTCTTTGTTTATTTATTTATTTAAATTATCCAGAGGATGCATGGCCTTGCCAGAGAGAAGGAGAGGGAGAAAAGTAACAACCATAGGGAGTGGCCACCCTTCCCTCTCCACTTCTCCCTCCTTTCGGGATTTTGAGAGCACCCACAAACATGCCTAGCATGAGTTCTAAGATGCTGGGTCCAGGACTTGAACTACATAGACAGCCATGTGGGATCCAGCTCAGATAACCTTCAGGCTATAGGATGACCCTCTAGGATGTTTCCAGGTGCTATTTATTTATTTATTTATTTATTATTTTGGAGAGGTTTTTGCTATAGGACATGTGCACTCACCAGAAAGACAGAGAAAGACAGAGAGATAGAAAGCGAGAAATCACCCCCCCCCCAGGGGGGGATGGCCACGCTGCAATCCCTTCTCTTCCATTCTCCTCTCGGGATCTTGGGCACACACGCACACACGCCCAGCGTGAGTTTAAGCCACTGGGTCCGGGACTCGAACCGCAGTAGACTATATGGGAGTCCAGCGACACAGCTATTATGCCATCTGCTAGTCCCAAGGTGCTTTATTTAAAATAAACAAACAAACAAACAAGAAACAAAACAGGGTCTTGACCTGTAGCCATCCTCCTATCTCAGCTCCTAGCTGAGACTGTAGTCCCAGGCTGTCACACCTGGGTACTGTTCAGGCATCCTTGAGCTCACAATCCTCCTGCCTCAGCCTCCTCGAATGATAAGAGCACAGATGTGCCAACCCTGCCTGGTCTTTGAACCCAGGCCTCCCACGAGGTCCCAGCTGCAAAACACAGTGCCTTAGCTGTTTGCTTCATCATGGCTGGGCCTCCACGTGCTCTTAATATAAATCCTGATTCTGTGCCTTTAAACCAAAATGAAATACCCACGCAATACACCTCAGACAATGAGTAGCCATAAATAACGTTAACGTTCCACTTCTGACCTCCAAACGCCTAAGACTTTCTTCCTTCATTCAATCCATATTCATTATAATCGATGCATATTCGGCCTGAATTAGAGCCAGGGCATCCAGTAGTCATCTAGACGGTCCCATTCCCTGTCTGCATGGCACATTCAGTCTGGCCTCAGAAAAAGACATTACACAACGCAACAGCAAAGCAACTATGAAATTCTAAGGTGCTTTAAAAAATGAAATATTGGGGCCAGCAGTTAGAGTAATGGCTATGTGGCTGAACTCCCATGTAGTTGACTGCAGTTCAAATCCCAGACCCAGTGGCTTAAACTCACGCCGGGCACATGTGTTTGCATGCCCAAGGTCCTGAGAGAAGAAGGAAGGAGAAGGATTGTGGTGTGGCCATCCCCCCTGGGGGGTGATTTCTCGCTTTCTGTCTGTCTGTCTCTCTTTGCCTTTCTGGTGAGTACATGTGCCCTATAGCAAAAAACTCTAAAAAAAAAAAAAAAAAAAAGTATTGAAATAGAGAATAGCAAAAGAGGCCCTAGTTAAACACAGTGGTCAAGAAAGGCATATCAGCCAGGCTTCCGTGCTTATAAGCATCAGAAAATGATGCTGGAATTTGAGCACACACATGCACCTGGAGAGGTTTTCAAACCACTTGGTCTGGGACTTGAACTGTGGTCAGCCATGTGGGAGTCCAGTGCCTTAATCATTAAACCACCTGCTGGCTCCAAGGCCAACTGTTTTTTATCCCTGGTTTATTTGGATCAAGGGTCCATTCCTTTGGGATAGAAGTCAGGAAAGGACAGGGAACTTTGACTGACAGTTGTTCCAAGACCACATAAACTAGAGGAGAACGGGAGGGGAGGTCCATGGTAGACCCCATTGACTGGGCAAACCAACACGCAGGTCCACTGCCTTCCCTTCTTCCCACTTCTATTGTCAAGGCTAGGAAAAGCTAAGCCTTTGCCTCCCTTGCTCCTCTGTGGCAAGGGGCAGACACAGGTCTGGTCAACGAGATAAACTTCTGGGGTGAAGACAGCATTTTTTTTAGAGGTTTTTACTATAGGGCACATGAGCTCAACAGAAAGACAGAGAGAGACATAGAGACAGAAAGCGAGAAATCACCCCCCAGGGTGGGATGGTCACGCTGCAATCCCTTCTCCTCCATTCTCCTCTCAGGATATTGGGCACATATGCCCACGTGCCCGGCGTGAGTTTAAGCCACCGGGTCCAGGACTCAAACTGTGGTTGACTACATGGGAGTCCAGTGACATAGCCATTACGCTAACTGCTGGTCCCAGGGTGAAGAGACTCTTCAGGAAAAACTTTTGTTTTTGAATAAAAGGGACAGATGCTGCTGGTCCCAACACTTCTCACTTCCTGACTTAAACATGGATGTAAAGCCTGGAATGGCAACCATTGCTCCTTCTATTTTTTTTATTTTTAAGAGAGTTTTTATTTTGAAGAGAGAGTTTCGCTATAGCGTGTGTGTACTTGCCAGAGAGACAGAGACAGAAAGCAAGAAATCACCCTCAGGGGGAATGGCCACACCAAAATCCCTCCTCCATTCTCCTCTCTGGATTTTGGGTATGCACACGCTTGTGCCCAGCATGAGTTTTAAGCCACTAGGTCCAGGACTCGAACCGGAGTCGACTATGTGGGAGTCCAATGACATAACCATTACGCCTCCTGCTGGTTTCCTTAAGAGATATTTTTGCTATAGGGCATGTGTGCTCTCCAGAGAGAGATGCACATGCATCCAGTGTGTTTTAAGACATGAGGTTCACGGGGGCCAGCAGGTGGCGTGGTGGTTAAGGTGCTGGACACTCCCACATGGCTGACCATGGTTCAAGTCCTGGACCTGGTAGCTTGCTTTCTCACTTCCCTTCTCTCTGTCTCTTTCTGTCAAATGAAAAATAAATGAATGAATAAATAAATTAAAAAAAAAAAAAAGACATGAGGTTCAGGACTCGAACCACAGCTGAGTATATGGGAGTAACCATTATGCCATCTGCTGGTTCCAGCAACCACTGCTTCTTAAGGCTACGAGAAAAAGCTTAAGAGAATCCAAGAGATGCAGTCCCCAATATTGTCATGTTGCGGCTGAGCCAATTCTGGAATCACCAGAGCTAGATCTCTTGGGAGAAAAATATGCCCCCCCCCTTTTTTTTTTGGTCAGCGTAAATCAAATGGTCTTCTGTTACTTGTAGCCAAATGTACTTTTAGGTAGTTGTGGTAGACTGTATTACTATTCTCATCTATTTGTTCCCTTCCCTATAAAAGAATTATATACCTTGTTTGTTGCTGTATAAATTGCAGTGCCTCTCAGAGCTGGTATATCCTTCCCCACCACTGATAGACAACGTGACTTGTTTTGATCATTGGACTGTGAACAGACATGACAAATGTCAAGTCTGACCAAGAGCTTTAAGAGAGATTATGCAATTTAGTTCTGTCACCTGCTGCTTTCCATCTGCCATGAGGTCAGTGTGTCCCAAATAGGGGCTACTCCTTCAGCCTGTGTCCCAGAATGAAAGATGTTGCAAGCAGAACTGCAGCAGCTGAAATGGAATAAGTATAAAACAAATGTTTGTGGTTGAAAGCTACTAAAATTGGGTTTGTTTGTTACTGCAGCAAAGCTGACTGATACAATGAAAAGGGTGCTGTTACCAGAACAACAACACTGGTATGAATGTTGGGCAGTCAAAAGGAATGGTTCCCATTACTGAAGGGAGTACTGAGCAAGTGACAATAAAGTTGAGACCTCAAGCATGCAAAGTAATCAGCTATGCAAAGAATCAGGTGAAGCGTGTTCTAGGTCAGAGAGCCACATGCTCAAAGATCTGAGCCAGGAAAGCTCTTGGCATTTTTAAAAAAACAATGAGAAAGTTAGGATGGCCTTACTCTGTTCTCATTCTTCCTTTTCTAGCCCTTTTAGCTTGGAATCATGTTTCCAGTACCATTTTCTTCTCCTTGGACTAACTAACTCAACCTCACCATCCCTGACCAGCCACCTCCCTAAGAACTCAGCTTGCTCTCAATTCTCGCTCATCACAGTCTTATTATTTGGGGTCTCATACTTGCCCGTTCCAGTTCTGCCCCAGGAGCCAACCATCAGCCTGGACAGAGCGTGGACCTGATTTCTCCCCATTTCATGATCCTGCCTCATGTCACAACATTGGGGTTCCAGTCGAGCACCAGGGAAGCAGCAATCCCTCCATGCTTCTGAATTGATGGTGACACAGCTTGTTAAGCTTGATTAATGAGCCTTTATCAACTCCATTCTGATGCCTTCATGGAAAGATGAACTCTACATGCAGGTTGGGAAGACAGATGGATGGGTGTGTCTTTGCGGTTCTCAGTGGTGGGTTGTATTCCTGGTGGGCGCTCATCAGCTACTTGGTTTAAAACAGTCAAAATCCCGTGCTTGTTAAACCAAATGACATATCTGCTCCTAAACCCTGTGGAAGGACCCGTGTGGAATACCTGCCTACCCACAAGTCCCATCTCTGAGAACCTGCTTCCCTCACAGCCCTAGAACGCTGCTGGTTTCTCACTCCCCAACTCACTCTCATTTCAAGGGTCCTCCTGGTTCTTTCTTCATTTCCTTGATTTTTGAGGGAGGTGTGTCTTTTATTTTATTTTTTTTAATTTGCTATAGGGTGTGCACACACCAGAGACACACACACACACAGAGCAAGAGAAAGAGAGAGAGTGGGATGGAGTGAGAAAGAACTCCCCAGGGTGTATATCCATGCCACGATCCCTTCTCCTCCCTTCTCCTCCATTCTCTTCAGATTTTGGGCACATACGTCTATGCGCCCCACATGATTTTCAGTTGCTGGATCTGGGATTCGAACCTCTAGGTCAGCCATGTGGGATCCAGCCACCTTAACTTCCATGCCATCTGCTGGCCCGAAGACCTCCCCCCCCATACACTTCTCTCTTCACTGTAGTTCTCATCATTTTCTATGACTGTACATCCAGTGAGTGGCTTCCCTCACTTAGCCATGTTCTAATAGTCTAATTCTAGAGCCACCTGAGTTGGCCAGCAATGGTTCATGTAAAAAGCCTTCATGTGCACAGCCAGAAAGGGTTAGGAAGGCTCTGTCATTAAATCCAACCTTAACCTCACACTGGACATCGTTCTACCAGTGTCCCACCTTCATTAACCTCCGTTCGTCGATGGGAATGCACAGAGGGGCTGAATCGTCATGTGCTAACCTGCATGGAGGTCGGAGCCACATCTCACTGTGGTGGGCTCCAGCAGGATGGGGAACGCACCCGTCTCCCCCCGTGACAAGGAGGAAGATAACCTCAAGAGTTATCTTGAGGAGGTAAGAGGTTGCTTGGTGGGGTCATTTACAGGGAACAGCTAGATTTCACGTGGCAGAGAAAACCCAAAAATGGCTTCCTAAACTAGAAGGGGGCTGGGGGGACAGAAAATGCACTTCAGGACTGCCAAAGGAGGGGAGCTCTTTTCCAGGGGAAGCACCAGGGCAGGGGACAATGTGTCCAGGCCTTGCAAGAGACACTCAGGCTGACGGGGGCGGCATTCCCTGGCTCAGCCTGAACTTTCGACCCCATTGTCTACTCTAATTACTGGAACCAGCAGGATTAATTCCTCGACCTACTTTCTAGTCCTTTTTTGCTGCCACAGAGCCATAAGGCCTCACTGGCCTTCTCTCTGTCATTTTAATGCAGCTGAACTCACTGAGGGCTTCCGTGTACACTCACATTTCAACCAAAGGAGGGCCTCATCTTTGAACCGGAGAAGGGGGCTTAGAATCCCTTTTTTTCCAGCTGATCCTAACACGAAGATGCTCCCTGATGACTGAACAAAGAGCAGTGGAACACCGGAAAGAAGTCCCCTACTTCGAGAATAATCTGATGAAGAGATGAAAACAAGATATCATGTTATACCTTGCTAAATTTGGATACATTTACACTAGTCTTCGTCAGTGGGAAAGATGCAAGAAACCCATATATCCACAAGTTCCCGGTTGGCACGAGTTTAAAATATAGCAATATAAATCAGGGATCATTAAAAATGTTGCTGTCCATTGATCCAGCAATGGCAGTCCTGGGAAATTATCCAAAGGAAATGGTTCAAAAGAAGAAAGAAGGACTCGTAGGCTGGAAAACCCATCGGCCGAATTCAGCCAGAGGCCTGTTTTATAGCCAGCAAGTGAAGAATGTTTTTTCAAAGCATTCTTAAAAGATCGTTAAAATAAACAAACAAAATACATAGAATATGGGAAGTTTGCTGACCTCTGGAATAAGAAAAAACTGAATGGAGATGATAAAAACAACATGGGGAAATGTTTACAATACATTAAGCTTTGCAGAATACAAAATTGAATATTCACTCTATCAACCATATAAAATTGGTCGTATGCATGCAGACAGGAAGAGAAGGCAAAAGAGAAAGCTGTTATTTGGGAGCAATTTGAAGTGATTTATTTTTATTAAAAGAATTCCTTCCTATTAGAAACAGCCCTCATGCTTATGGGTAGGGAGTTTATTGTGGAAATCTGGTAGCAACATGATGGAGTACTATGCAGCCATTAAAAATGATGCTATAGGTCTGTATTTACTAAGATAGGAAGATGCTGTTGAATAAAAAGGCAGAGCAGAGAACAGAATGGTTAGGGTGGTCTCATTTATATAGATTGAATATCAATCCATCTCTGTGTACATGCATAGAAAACCATCTGAAAAGACAGGTTGATCTATTTACAACAATTATCTATGTAGTAGAATTTGAGGTGAATTTTCTTGGATCATCAAAAAGTTACAATGTAGTTTTCTATGCAAAAATGCATCATAACTTCTCCGATGACTCAGTGTTTTCTTTTCACTATTTGATAGCTTATATTTTTTTCAGTGAGTGAATATTATTATTTTTTTAAGTTACTATGTATAGGGCATATGTTCTCTCCAGAGAGAGACAAAGTGATAAAGCACTACCCTAGGGGGATGGCCATGTCACAATCCATTCTCCTCCCAGGATTTTGTGTGGGCACACACACACATGCCTGGCATGTTTTTCAAGATGCCAGGTCTAGGATTTGAACTGGTAGATCTACCACATAGGATTCAGCATCTTAGCCACCACACCAGTGGCTAGCCTGACCATTACTATTTTCAGAGTCAAGAAAAAGAAGGATTCTCATGAAGACTTTTGTAATCGCTTTAAAGTATTTTTTATAGGGGCCAGCAGCTGGCGTAATGGCTATGTCGCTGGACTCCCACGTAGCTAACTGTGGTTCAAGTTCCGGACCCAGTGGCTTAAACTCACACCAGGCGTGTGTGCATGGGTGCCCAAGATCCCAAGAGGAGAATGGAGGAGAAGGGATTGTAACATGGCCATCCCCCCTGGGGGGGAGGTGATTTCTCACTTTCTATCTCTCTGTCTCTGTCTCTGTCTCTCTCTCTCTATCTTCCTGGTGAGTGCACGTGCCCTATAGCAAAAAAAAAAAAAATTATAATATAAAAGAAAAAGTTGTTATTTATAGGGTGGCCAAGGTACTGGGGACTTGCTGTTCCCTCCTGGCTCCTGGCCTTTTTCTCCACCCTGCCCTCACCTTAAATGCCACTTTCCCTAGCCTTGGGCTCTCAGATGTAAGCCTGGGAGCAAAAAATGTACAAGGGTGCCAAAAATCTCAATAATCAAGATACATTTTTAATGCTGCATCTGTAAAAATCAAAATTAATAGGAAAACCCATGATGAAGATAATATTCCCATTTTATTTATTTATTTAAAAAAAATGGTTTTTGGAGATTTTTGCTATAGGGCACATGCACTCACTGGAGATACAGAAACAGAAGATGAGAAATCACCCCTCAGGGGGTATGGCCATGTAGCCATCCCTTCTCTTCCATTCTCCTCTCAGGATTTTATTTATTTTTTTTTAATTTAAATGTATTTATTTATGTTCATTCACTGTACCTCATTACAGCATACAAAATGAGTCCGAGATTTTAAGCATGCACGCATAAAGGCCTGGTGTGATTTTTTTAAAAACTAATTCTTTTTAAAAATTTATTCATTTAATTTTATTTGTTATTATTATTTACCTTTTAATTTGACCAGAGGGAGACAGAGAGAGAGAGAAAGTGAGAAAGCAAGCCACCAGGTCCGAGACTCGAACCATAGTCAGCCATGTGGGAGTCCAGCAGCTCTAACCACTGTACCACCTGCCAGCCTCAAGGCCTGGTGTGAATTTCAAGTTGCTGGGTCCAGGACTTGAACTGTGGTTGACCACATGGGAGTCCAGCACCTTAACCACTATGCCACAGGTTGGTCCCAACATTCAAAAACAATGTTTTAAACTTTATTTATTTACTTATTTATTTTAATTTGACTAGGGAGGGACAGAGTGAGAGAGAAAGAGAGAAAATGAGAAAGGAAGCCACCAGGTCTGGGACTCGAACTGCAGTTGGCCATGTGGGAGTCCAGCACCCTTAATCACCACACCAACTGCCAGCCCCAACACTCAAATTTTAAATAAAGACAGGATGGATCTTACAGATTTTCTCTTTTCCCTTAACCTGGTGCTGTTACTGATTCTGTCTTTATTTAAAGAGTTGATATTTTGTTTACCCTAGGTTTGAAGGGGCATTCATTTTTATTAAAAAAAATATGTATTAAAATATTACATATCTCGATATTGAATTTTTTGGTGCCCTTAAATATATAAAAAATGATTGAATTGGAGGGCTAGTTAGCTGGTGGCATAGTATTAATGCAACATCCTTTTTTGGGAAGGTCCTGGGTTTGTGTCCAGTGGCCTCACTGTACATGCCAGATACACCCACTCATGTACTCATGGTCTGGGCCAGCTAAGACTGAGGGGAGGTTGTAGCATGAAGACCCAGGGAAAGAAATCTCACTCTCACAGAAAAAAATAACTTAAAAAACTATTGGATCTGGGACCAGCAGTTAGCGTAATGGCTATGTCACTGGACTCCCATATAGTCGACCGCAGTTCGAGTCCCAGACCCGGTGGCTTAAGACTCACACCGGGCGCGTGTGCGTGCGTGCCCAAGATCCTGAGAGGAGAATGGAGGAGAAGGGATTGCGGGGTGACCATCCCCCCTGGAGGGTGATTTCTCACTTTCTGTCTCTCTGTCTCTCCCTGTCTGGCTGGCAAAAAAACTCTCCAAAAAAAAAAAAAAAGATTGGATCCAACATTTTTTTTTAAAATTTATTATTTATTTAACTTTATTTATTTTCATTTATTTTTATTTTACCAGAGACACACAGAATAAGAGAGAGAGGGAGAGAGAGAAAGTGAGAAAGCAAGCCTCCAGGTTCAGGACTCAAACCACGGTCAGCCATGTGGGAGTCCAGAGCCATTAACCACCATGCAGGCTCCTGGATTAGACACTTTCAACCAAACTTTATATCTCAATAAAACTTTAAGAACTTTACTTGTGGCTACTGAAATTTGACGGTTGTGTCATTTTCCTTTTTTTAAATAATAATTTTTTAAAATTATTATTATTATTAATTTAACCAGAGAGAGAGGGAAAGTGGAAAAGCAAGCCGCCAGGTCTAGGACTCAGATCACGAGTCGGCCACGTGAAAGTCGAGCGCCTTACCTA
Source organism: Tupaia belangeri chinensis (assembly GCF_000334495.1). Classification (NCBI taxonomy): domain Eukaryota; kingdom Metazoa; phylum Chordata; class Mammalia; order Scandentia; family Tupaiidae; genus Tupaia; species Tupaia belangeri. Next base: position 6,127,732 of record NW_006159813.1, on the reverse strand, counting down.
CCATACCACCTGCCAGCATGATTGTGTCATTTTCACGTATCACAATTCTTCTTCTTCTTCTTATGACTTCTTCCCCTAACCATATATCCGTGTAAAAACCATGCTTAGCGTGTTGGCTATACAAAAACGAGCAGCAAATTGGGCCTGCTGTTTTTGTATACTCCATTACTAAGAATGGTTTTTGCACTTATAAATAATTGGGAGGAACAGCCAGTAGGTAGTACAGGTGGTTGAGATGCTTGACTTCCAACTATGCTGACCATAGTTTGAGTCCTCGAACTGGCAGCTTGCTTTTTCACTTTCTCTTTCTCTTCCTCTTTCTCTCTCTCTCATAAGTGCACATGTCCATATATATCATAATACATTAAGTTAAAAATTAGTTGTGGAAAAATTTTTTAAGGATGATGTTTTATAATACATGAAAACTACACAGAACTAAAGCTATATGGCTAGCCCTGTGGCCTAGTGGCTAAGGGAGCTGGATCGCATATGGCTGACCACACTGTTCAACCGTGGCTCCAGCAGCTTGAAAAACATGCCGACCGAGTGTGCGTGTGCCCCACACCCTGACAGGATGGCGAAATGAAGGGGAAAGGACTGTGACATGACCACACTCCATTGGGGGGAAGGGACTCTCTGTCTCTCTCTCTGGTGAGTGCACACACCCTCTGGCAAATTAAAAAATAAATTACAGTAGACCCCTGAGTTAAAACATGGGACATGGGGCTGGCAGGTGGTGGTGATTAAGGGCGCTGGACTCCCACATGTCCAACCACAGTTCGAGTCCCGGACCTGGTGGCTTGCTTTCTCGCATTCCCTCTCTTTCTCTCTCACTCTGTCTCTCTCTCTGGTCAAATTAAAATAGATAAATAAACTAACAAACAGACAAAATAATTCTTTTCTTTTTCTTTTTCTTTTGAAAGGTTTTTGCTATAGGGCACATGAGCTCACCAGAAAGAAAGCAAGAAATCACCCCCTGGGGGGATGGCCACACTGCTATCCCTTCTCCTCCATTCTCCTCTCAGGATCTCGGACACACACGCACATGCGCTCAGAGTGAGTTTAAGCCACCGGATCCGGGACTCAAACTGTGGTCAACTACATGGGAGTCCAGCGACATAGCCATTACGCTAACTGCTGGTCCCCAAAATGATTCTTTAAAAAACAAAACAAAACCAAAAACATGGGATACTTTTAACACAGAACCTGAGTAGCATTGGATTTCAGCTTAGAAAGGAAGCAGCCAGCCTCTTCGGGATTGCTTTTTTTTTTTCCCCAAAGGAAAAATGATTTCATACCTACCCTTTGGGGTTGTTTAGAGGAAGTGTGAGCTAAGTGCCTAACCCAAGAGGCTGCTTTGGGGTGTCACTACTTCCAGGAGTAGGGGAGCTGAGCCAGGCCCCAGGCAGGCTGTTCTGAAAGCCTCAGGGCCATTGGACCGACTGGATCACTGTTTCAATTCCCATCTCTTTGGTCTTTTTTTTTTTTGCCATTGATATTCCCCAGTTCTCGCTCATATTTCTCAGCAGAGTTTTTAATTACTGCCCAAGCAACCACCATCTAGCCGCTTATCGCTCCATTACTGCGTGACAGGGCTGTAAAACGGCAGATAACCCTGGCTTTCTGGGCAGGAGGGCTGCTGTCTTATCAGACACCAGCAACAATAATTAACCATGCGGGGAAATAAAAACAAATATCGGACAGCGGATGCCTCATCGGGGACCCAAAGCCCTCGACCCAATGAGAGCCTGTTGTCTCTGCTGTTTCCTTGTCACCTCGACTTGTCCTCACTGTGGTTTTCCTGAAATCCCCCCCCTCCACTGAACGCTGTTCTACCCACCTGCTCCCTCTGGGTAGCACCTCCGCCATTATCAGCCTTTCAGTTTTGTTCTGTGTGTGTGTGTATGTGTGTTTAAGAATTATTTCATTCTTAAAATTCATTGTCTTTTTTTTTTTGGAAGTTGACCAGAGAGATAGAAGGAAAGTGAGAAAGCAAGCTGCCAGGTCCAGGACTCGAACTGCAGTCAGCCATGTGGGGGTCCAGTAGCCTTAACCAGCATGTCACCTGCTGGCCCCACAGCCTTCCAGTTGTATTCCCCTCCGCCCCTGAAATCCCTTTCCTCGCCTTCCTCTTCTTGTTCCATTCAAGTCTTTTCTACTCCCCAATTCTTCCACTTCAATCTTTCTTATCAGGCCACCAGAAAAAGGTACAATGCCTTTATGATAAGCTGGGTGAATTAAACGAAATCAAAAACATGAAAGAGCTGGCTTAGTGCCTGACCCAAAGCGGGCGCTTGAGCACAGGCTGTTCACAGAAGCCTTACACAGCAACGCTGGGCTGGCCCCGTGGCCTGGTAGTTAGGGCTGCCAGATTCCACATGGCTGACAGCATGATTTGAGTCCCAGACCTGCAGCGTGAGAAGCATGCCGTGTGTGTGTGTGTGTGTGTGTGTGTGTGTGTGTGTGTGTACAGACAGGAGGGAGAGATAAAGGAGAAGGGACTATGGTGTGAAAAGTGCTTGGCAACAGGCAAAAGAGGACAAAATGGGGCCACGTATTCACCAAGCAAAAGAAAAGAAAAAGAAAGAAAACAATCAAAATCAAAAGGTCTTTATACTGTTCAAAGCACCCTGCGATTTATTAACGATATCCTTAGGAGAGGCCTGACACCTGCCTTGCAGCTGCTTTGACAGGCGTGTAGGCCCTGTTCTCTGCTTACCCCGGATCCACTCCCTCATTATTCCTTGTAAACAGAATATAAAACTGTTTGAGATATCAACGTGCCAACCCTGGGGACTGGATCATCATAGATCTAAAAAGTCTGGTCATGTGACACAGTGTGGACTAATGAGACCTAAGTGGAAGACTTTTTTTTTTTTTGAGAGATTTTCACTGTAGGGCGCGTGCGCTCGCCAGACAGACAGAGAGAGACATAGAGACAGAAAGCGAGAAATCACCCCCCAGGGGGGATGGTCATGCCGCAATCCCTTCTCCTCCATTCTCCTCTCGGGATCTTGGGCACACACGCACACACGCCCGGCGTGAGTTTTAAGCCACCAGGTCCGGGACACGAACCGCGGTCAACTATGTGGGAATCCAGCGACATAGCCATTATGCTAACTCCTGGTTCCCCTAAGTGGAAGACTTTTGACAAAACAAGGCCATTGCCTCTGCTATCTGCTTCCTACCTTAAATGGAGAAAGTGATGGCTGGAGCCGGGGGAGGCACGATCATGAGCAAGCGGTCAAAAGACTCTGAGACTAGCCTTGACATAACTGAGCCGCTTAATCAATACCCGAGTGTCTATTTGATGAAAAGCTAGACCTGGTCTGGCCCAGCAGCACCAGCAGTGAAGCCGTATTCATAGGAAGCCAGATCCCACGCGGGTGACCATAATTCAAATCCTGACTCCGTGATTTAAAAAACACATTGCGTGTGTGTGTGTGTGTGTGTGTGTCTGTCTGTCTGTCTGTGTGTGTGTGTCTGTGTGCCCCAAACCCAGATGGGATGGAGAAATGGAGAAAAAAGTATTGTGGTGTGACCATGCTTCATTGGGGAGTTTCCTTCCTTCCTTCCTTCCTTCCTTCCTTCCTTCCTTCCTTCCTTCCTTCCTTCCTTTTTCTTTCTCTCTTTATCTCTCTCACTACTGTGTGCATTATCAGCAATGGAAAAAAAAAAAAAAGAAAAGAAAAGAAAGGCCTTTCTGTGTATAGCTGTTGTAATGGTTCTGGTTACAGACAACCAAACAGCATCCTGACTAGTTAAGCAAACTTGATCACAGACTCACTTTTTTCATTCAGAACCAAGAGTACCACTCAAAGCATGAAGTCAGGGTGTCTGGGGTCTGGAATCCGTTTACCAGATGGGTTTGGCCACCTAGAACTCAAGCCCTGGCAGTGGGACCAGGAGTGGAACACAAGGCAGCTAAACCCTCTTTGCTAAGACAGAAACATGGTGGAAAATGAGTCAGGCAGAAGAGTGATTGTCTCTATCCAACCTGGATGGCTGGGGCGCCTAGGGGACAAAAGGAAGGGGTCTTCACCAGGGATGGAGAGGGTTCAAACTCCCCAATACCTGACTGGATCTGGATTTTTTTTTAAGTTTTTTTTTTTTTTTTTAGAATTATTTTATCTTACTTTGTTTATTTATTTTGATTTGACCAGAGAGAGACAAAGCAAGAGAAAGAGAGAGAGACAGAGAGACAGAGAGAGAAAGTGAGAAAGCAAGCTGCCAGGTCCAGGACATGAACCACAGTCAGCCATGTGGGAGTCCAGCACCCTTAACCACCATGCCACCTGCCAGCCCTGGACCTGGATTTTTTTTTTTTTGAGAGATTATTGCTATAAGGCACATACACTCTCCAGAGAGACAGAGACACAGAAAAGCAAGAAATCACCCCCCAGGAGGGATGACCACACCACAATCCCTTCTCCTCCATTCTCTTCTTGGGATCCTGGGTGTGCGTGCACATGCACCTGGTATGAGTTTTAAGTGGCCAAGTCCAGGACTTGAACCACAATCCACTACGTGGGAGTCCAACAACATAACCATTATGTCATCTGCTGGTCCCTGGATCTGGAGTTTTCAATCCATTATATCTTTAACAGGTTGTGACATCTCGTTCCTCGGATTATTGCTCATGAGATCTTATTTTTACGACCTTCCCCTGTTGTCTGCTTGCTGCTTAGAACAGGATAGAAAACTGATAGGGTAGCGGACTGAAAACTCCAAGGGGTTCTAACCCTTTCTTCCCACCCGTCCCCTCTGTGCATAAATGTTTGCTGAGCGGGCAACTGAATGCACGAATGGCGGATCCTGCAGCTTCCACCCCCTCGCTGTCTGTGCTAATCCATAATAATTTCTATTTGACTTTGGAATGCATTATGTAATTTGAATTCTGTAAATTTACCTTCCTAATTATGTTCTTCTTTGACTAACACAGAAATTAATTTGCACAGATTGAGCAGTAGCGGGGGGAGGTTTGCTAGGTGTTGGGATCATTAGGTAGATAATCCATACATTGGCAGTCAAGACTTGTCTACTAGAAGTCAACCAGACTGATACTGGAAACATGGGTGGGTCGGTGCCTGCTATCCCACTTCTGTATCAGCCAATCCATGGAAGCTGGGTCTAGCTAATAAAAGCCCTACCTACCCTCTCAGTCTTGGCCTAGATTTTTCTTTCCTTTTTTAAAAAAGTTATTTTATTGGGAACCAGCAGTTAGCGTAATGGCTATGTTGCTGGACTCCCACATAGTTGACCGCGGTTCGCATCCCAGACCCAGTGGCTTAAAACGCATGCCGGGCACATGTGCGTGTGTGCCCAAGATCCCGAGAGGAGAATGGAGGAGAAGGGATTGCAGCGTGACCATCCCCCCTGGGGGTGATTTCTCACTTTCTGTCTCTATGTCTGTCTGCCTGGTGAGCGCACACGCCCTATGGCGAAAACCTCTCCAAAAAAAAAAATTTTTATTTAATTTTATTTATTCATCATTTGTTTTCATTTGACCTGAGGGAGACGGAGAGACAGGGAGAAAGAGAGAGAGAGAAAGAAAAAGGCACCAGGTCTGAGACTCGAACCGCGGTTGACTACATGGGAGTCCAGCAACATAGCCATTATACTAACTGCTGGTCCCCCAACCCCTGTTTGAACCCCCAGATTGATTTATGATTCTACCACTATCTCATTCCCTCCTGGACGATGGGCCACCCTTGATTTCCTGATCCACAGTTGTGTTGCTGAGCTCTGTCTTCCCTCCCCAATTTCCCATTGGTTCCATCACCTCTGGATGCTTAAGGTAAACACCTGGCCCAATCGAGTGCCTTAAAAGTGCAGCATTGTGGGGACCAGCAGATGGCGTAATGGCTACATCACTGGCCTCCAATGTAGTCAACTGCGGTTTGAGTCCCGGACTTGGTAGCTTAAACTCACTCCTGGCACATGTGTGTGCATGCCCAAGATCCCGAGAGGAGAATGGAGGAGAAGGGATTGCAGAGTGTTCCTTCCCCCTGGGGGGGGGGTGATTTCTCGCCTTCTGTCTCTCTGTCTCTCTCTCTCTTTCTGGCTAGTGCGTGCGCCCTATAGCCAAAAACAACAAAAAAACAACTCTCAAAAGAAAGAAGAAGAAGAAAAGTGCAGCATTGTGCAGCCATCTTTCTCCCAGGTCCACTTGGCTTCAGGAACTAGAACAAGATGGTCGTATCTGTGAATCTGCCTGGGTTCCTAATACCAGGCTTCCCTGGCCTCTCTTGGCAGCATCATCCATCCAACATTTATCAAATACCGACCACGCGCCCAGCACTGAGTTAGGCACTAGGAGTGCTAAAGCCCATCGGAGACAGACGTGCAGACAGGCAACTGAGATGTACAATATTACACTGTTACAGGTCAGACTAGAAGGATCAAGTTCTATGAACCTCCCAACAAGGACAGTCAGAACCGGAAGGAGGGAGATGAAGACGTCGCCAGCTACCACATGGGTTCCAAACAGAAACTCCAGGGAACTGCTGCTGCCCCACCATTCCCTACGCTGGAAACCCAACCCGCTTCCTCCTCTGAGGGAGGAGCCCCTGAGGGCCAAGACACTTCCTGCCTTTATGACTTCAAGGGCCACGTGAGCCGAACTGATAACCAAGCTGAGGAGGGCCAGGCAGCACCCTCTGCGGACTCTCCGCGTGCAAGCTGGGGAAGACTTTATCGAGCCTCAGCAGCCGCAAGGAGGGTACTGCTCCAAAGTGCACACAGTGCTTTGGCCCAAAGAGAGAGTTGGAGGAATTACTGAGATAAACCGCACATTCTGGCCCACGATAACGGGAAAAGACTTACAAAGAACCCCCTGGTTCTAAGAAAAAATTAGAAGGAAGCTGTTATCTCCAGGAGCGGAGAGAAGCCGAGATAGTGCAGAAGGCCTGGTGTAAGACAGTGTCAGGGGCAAAGTAAAGAAGACAAGTGGACTCAAATTGACGTTTGTCCCCCTCACCCCCACGTACCCGCCCTCAGCTCACACTCAGACCACGGCACCCCGAAGGGTAAGCTCGCTAATTTGAACTGCACAGGGAGAGAAAGTTGGAAAGAGGAAGTGGATCCGATGAGAAAATTTATTTGGAAAGAGATTACTTAGTTACGTAGGAAAAAGTGTGATAACCAAGGAAGTAGTCAGGAAGGGTGGAGGGTTCCTTAGATGAGAAGGGGAGGTGCTTGGGGTGACACAGCGCCCTCACGTCACACGCGTGATGCTCGAAGTCCTCGGGAACCACCATTCCCCTTCCCCTCCCTCTGGGTGGGCATCCCCTACTCCTCACGCCCTGCTTCCTGGAGGTGATGTTTACTCTGTTCTTCCCCTCAGATCGCAGGTGGATGGGGTACCAGGGGAAAAACAGGCCTCGAATCAATGAAGGAAACTCTAAAAGTGTGGCCCCCAATGATCCCTTTCATACTCATGACACTATTTTTTTTTAATGATTATTACTGATAGTTTGCTACAGGGTGTGTGCCAGAGAGAGAGAGAGAGAGAAAGTGAGAAAGCACCCCCATGGGGTGGGTGGTGGGGTGGGGGAATCACAGTGCCACAATCCCTTCTCCTGCATTCTCTGCTGAGGATTTTGGGCATGCATACATCCGCACCCAGTGTGTTTTTCAAGTCACCAGGTCTAGGACTTGAACTGCAGAGTTGGCCATATCTAGATCCAACCACCTTAATCACCACACCACCAGCTGGCTTCCACTATCTATCTCATAGCGTTTTATTAAAAAAAATTTTTTTTTGATGTGATTTTTAAGCCACCAGGTCCAGGACTTGAACTGTGGTTGGTCATGTGAGAATCCAGCGCCTTGAACCACCACACCACCAACTGGTCCCATGTAACATTTTATTTTTTAAAGACAGGGTCTGCCATGTTGCAGTCTTCCCAACTGGGACTCTATGAGTATCTCAACATGCCTGGTTTTTCCTTCTTTTTCTTTTTTTATTGCCAGAAGACATGTGCACTTGCTCAAGAGAAAGAGAGAGAGAGAGAAAGAGAGAGAGAGAGAGAGAAAGTATCTTCAATATGACATGGTCACACTGAAATCCTTTTTCCTCCATTTAGTCAGCAAGCAAGCTGCTGGGACCAGGATTTGAACCTCAGTCAAGCCCATGCAATCTGACTCCTCATGGAAGCACTTAACCACTGCACTATGGCGCTGGGCCTCTTTCTTAGACTGGGTCTCACTGTGTCTCCCAGGCCGGCCTGTAGTTCATGATCCTCCTGCATCAGCCTCCCCATGTCACCGGGATTACAGGGGAGCACCACCTCACCAGCCTCTGTGTGGACCAGATTGTGCCTCTGGCTTCCCATGAGGACTCCTCCACCCCCGACAGAGCCCAGCATCTTAGCAGCATGCCCTGCAGCGGCTGGGCGGAAATTCTTCTCCATCAAAACCTTTAGGGTTTGTCCCCGTCAAAACCTTTAGAGTTTGTCCTTGTTCTTCTAGAAGCAGAGGCTAAAATAGAATTAAAACAGAAGGGTTTTTGTTAGGGAAAACATCTGAGTGAGAAGCAGGGAGAGGGCTAGGAAGGGTGAGCAGAGCCATCAGACCCCAGGTGAAGGGGAGAGGGAAGGGAAATTGAGCGGGAGTGGCCTAGACTCCCTGTTCCAACCCTGGTGGACAACAGAAAGTTTGGCCAGGCCCTTGGAGAATCCTCAACTACAGTCACCACCGGAGGAGTCCTGTGTGCCCCAAGAGTGGGCCTGCCTTAACATCTCTGTTGTACTCAGACACTGGTTGGGAGCAGCAGACCCAGGACACCAGGACCAGCTTAAGAGTCCTTGGACAATTCCATATGATATTAGTTTCAATTCTTCAGAATAAGAGTATCAGAAATATATATGTATATATATGTATATATAAGAGGTTTTCAAATACACAATGTGCTTGTTATTATATTTTTCAATTTGACCAGAGAAAGAAAGGGAAAATGGGAAAGCAAGCTGCCAGGTCCAGGACTTGAACCACAATTGGCCATGTGGGAGTCTAGCACCCCAACCATCATGCCACCTGCCAGCTCCTCTTTTTTTTTTATTTTTAAGGCTTAGTTATTTTATTTATTATTATTATTTATTTGTTATAGGACATGTGTGCTCAACAGAGAGAGACAGAGACAAAAAGAGAGAGAGAGAGAGAGAGGGAAAGTGAGAAAGCAAGCCGTGAGATCCGGGACTTGAACGGCGGCAGTCAGCAATGTGGGAGGTCAATGCCTTAACCACCACGACACCTACTGGCCCCTCAAAATGTGTCTTATAAGTAAACTATGTGTGGATTAAAAAAAAAATAGCACCAGAATAATCTCCTACTTTAATTATTAATCAGGAAAGTCAGGACATATTTTTCTTTGCAAAATACTAATACATTTTCTTCAAATTTCCTAAGTCTCTGCCTACATATAGATATATAGAAAGAGATTTATTAGGAGGGATTGGTTCATATAATATGAAAACAGAGAAGTCCTACGATCCGCCATCTGCAGGCCCAGGAAAGCTGGTGGTACAATTTTAATCCACACTGGAGAACTGAGAACCAGGGCGGTTGAAGAAGTCCCAGTTCCAGTTCAAAGGTTCAAGAACCAGGAGTCCCAGTATCTGAGGGGAAGAGAAGATGGATGTCCCCGTTCAAGCAGAGAGAGCAAATTCACCCTTCTTGCACCTTTTCATTCTGTTCAGGCTCTTATGGGTTAGATGCCACCCACCATGCCGGTGAAGGCAATCTTTATTCTGTGTATCAACTCAAATGCTAATCTCTTCCAGAAACACCTCACAGATGCAGGTAGAAGTAATGTTTAGTCAGCTATCTGGGCATCCCTTAGCCCAGTCTAGTAGATGCATAACATGAGCCACCACACATGGAAGTTTGCAAGACACGATGTCACGGTCATTCTGTACTTTTCATTGTCATTGTGGCTCCAGTTCACAGTTCAAATTAGCACGTGTCTGGACAACGGCTTTCTGCACAGCTTTTTAAAGTTTTCAAAATTTATCAGAGGGTATTATGCATTCACCAGAGGTGGGGAGGGACAAAACATTTCTCGATAGAGCATGGTCATGCTGCAATCCCTTCTCCTTCATTTCTCTATCCCGTTGGAATTGAGGGCATGTACACACACACACACACACACCTGGCTTGTTTTGAAGCCACTGGGGCTGGGATTCAAACTGCATGGTCAACCTTTTGGGATGTGGTATCCTTAACCACTCGGCCATGGGGTTGGTCCTTTGCATAGCTTTGGGATGTGGAAAGCAATCCAAGAGATAAAAATTTGCATGCTAAAATATCTAGGTTGCTGAGATATTTCCATTTTTTGTGTGTGTGAAGACCATGGGGATAAACATTTAAAATTAAAAGTGACTTGGAAAATCAAGGCAGTGTTTCTCAAAAGTAGTTGCCTTCTGGCAGAAATATTTAGGGCATCCATTATGATTGGTTTATTTCTGCCCAGACCTGTTTAATCAAACCTTGGGGGCAAGAATCAGCACTCTAATACAGATGCTCTATTTATAATTAGTACCAAGATAAAGGGAAGCTTATTTGAGGTTTAATTTACACCAATCCCCCCCCAAAAGATACCAGAAGAAGTGAAGTATGACTATATTTTAGTATTACAATTTCCCTATATTTTTTTCCTTCCCACTAATTTTGCTTCAAATCCCTTCTATTTTCCAAGCTCTCCTGTCAGACATCTTAAAAAAAAAAAAAAAAAGAAAAAAGGTTATGATATTCTTAGAAAACTGTGCTTCAGAGAAAGCAGTAAGGTGACTCAATTGTTCCCCCCTGTTCATTTGAGAATCTTAAATTATGCATGTTGTTTTGCACACATTTGCATGTTCAATTCACAAGCCTGAGCTATCCGTCTGCCAGATAAAATCAGGCATAATAAATTCAAGTAACCTGTGTCTGATTTCTCTTCCCTTACATTTTAGGGTTAATCAAGATGGAGTTAAATAAAGGTAGTTAAATCGCTGGGCAATGCACAGAAGTGGTGGTGGGGTCGAGCTAACTCCTGCCTCCGTCTCTTCTGGACTGCCAATACTTTGCCCTGCCAGGCCCTGCTAGATTCCATAACCTCCAAGAGGCTCCTTTCCCAGAAGGGACTGACTGCCCCGATTACTATCCTTAAATCTAACTGGGCAGGAAGGCTAGAAGCGGAGTTTGTCCTCTGCCTGGGGTGGGTAACCTTGAACATAAGGAAATTACCACAATACCGATGGCCCGGAGATTTGAACCAATGGGACTGCAATATGCAGATTAGGAAGTCGGAATTACCCACCCATTGGCTCGCTGCCGGCCCGACGTCACAGGCGCCCACCCCAAACGTGGCCAGAAATGCTATGGGCCAATTTCTGGACAAGTTGAAAAGCTAGTGTGTGTGTATTTTCTTTTTTTTTTTATATCAGCTGGTGCTGGTTTCCTGCATTTCCTGTGTTGGGGGGGTGTGGTGGGGGGGTTCATGTACAACCAGAACTGAAGAAGTCAGGGCCCAAGAGCATTTTGTTCTGTGTGGCAGTTCTGTTCTTTTTCTTAGGGTTGACCTGATGTTTGAAACAAAAAATAACAGGAGAAAGTTGTGAACTCCAGATGAATGATGGGAACCTCACAAACCTCTTCAGTGTAGTGGTTTCCAGGAAGCCCCAGACTGACCCAAACTCGGTGATTCAGCTGGTGTGATCTTGATCTCTAAGGGAAAGAAATGTAGGCATGGGAGATTGTGAACCTCTGGGAACTGTTCCTGCCTCAATTTTGGCAGGTTCAAAGCAAACACAGCCTCAAGTTTCCTGACTTGTGAGCGTCTGCAGTTGCCCCTTCTCTGTGAAGGGCTCAATTTCAGTACCTCCGAAGACCTGAAGTCTATTAGAACGGAAAGAGAAAGCTTATGTAGAGATAACAAAATAGATAATTTCGAGCTTAACAGGCCCTGAAAGCTTGTCCTTCCCAAACAATTGCTTTTGCAATGTCTCCAAGCTCCTATGACACTGCCTATTTGGTCTCTTAAAGCCCCTGGGAATTTTCTCTACATTTCCCACCACAGGGAGTCCCATCTCCCTGAATCGGCATAGACAGAGATGTAGCAGCTGGGACATTTCATGGGCGTTGGGGAGATGGGGGGACTCCACACTGTTTATTTGCCCCAAATCCATTTTACCTCCTGAACATTGCATCCTACTTTTATTTTGAGGAAATCACCTTGCCCCTTGCCCTTGTTTTCAGTCTTAGTTTGGAAGTGGTAAGGATTCCTGGCTGGACCCATATCCCAGGCCTGACCAATCTGTGCTACATAGTGACTGGATCAGGATTGGCCATGTCACACGCAGTGGTCCAATGACAGTCAGTCCTGGGACTTTGATGGGAAGCTCTTTGAAAATAGGGGTTCTAAAAAGGAAAAGAGAAAGGGACCAGCAGTTGGCGTAATGGCTATGTCACTGGACTCCCATGCGGTCAACCATGGTTCAAGTCTTGGACATGGTGGCTTAAACTCACGCTGGGCACGTGTGCATGTGTGCCCAAGATCCCGAGAGGAGAATGGAGGAGAAGGGATTGTGGCGCAGCCATTCCCCCTTGGAGAGTGATATTTCTTGCTTTCTGTCTCTCTATCTCTCTCTGTCTTTTTGGTGAGTGGACATGCCCTATAACAAAAACCTCTTCAAAAAAAGGAAAATAGGTGCCCTCTTTTGCACTGGAATTACTAAGCTGATGAGAAGTGGGGAGTTGATTGTGACTCTCTTTGTCCCCACAAAGAGAGTTTGCTCAACAACAAAGTCAATACGAAGAAAAGCTAAAAAAAAGAAGACAGATGTCTGATCATAGTGTTAGAGCACCTGGACACAGCTGTACCTGAAACCCACCCCCCTGCACATTTTAGTTAATGGAGTCAACTCCACCCCACCTCTTTTATTTTTTTTTTAAGGCTCTTGTCATAAGGTGTGTGCGCTCCCCAAAAAGAGACAGTGAAAGGGAAAGTGAGAAATCACCCCCAACCCCCCAGAGGGATGGCCACGCCACAATCCCTTCTCCTCCATTCTCCTCTTGGGATTCCGGGCAGGCACACACATGTACCTGGTGTGATTTTCAAGCTACCAGGTCCAGGATTTGAACCATGGTTAGCCATATGAGAGTCGAGTGCCTTAACCACCATACCACCTGCTAGTCCCTCAAGTTGGACTGAGTTGAGTTCCTGTCCAGTTGGCAGAAGAGTCCTCGCTTAGACATTCACCCTCAGGATGGGTAGGAGGCTACACTGGCCCCTCCCTGTGTGGTTTTATCCTGCTGGTTGGTGTTAGAGATCTCTGAGAGCTGGTGGGGTAGGAGAAGCGGTGGTGTGCTGGCATATGATGACAGGTAGAGGAGATGGCCACTCTGGAGTCAGTAGTACTTGAATCAAATGAATGAGACTGGATCAGATAGCAACAAGTGTCCCCTCTGAAAGCCTCAGTCCTTTCATCCATAACATGGGAAGAGTGACAGTCTCCCTTTGGGATTGTGGGGAAGTTTTGTTTTTTTTTTTCCCTTTCATTTAGAAATTATTTAACTTTATTGATCATTATTATTGTTTAATTTGACCAGCAAGAGACAGAGAGAGAGAGAGAGAGAAAAGGAAAGCAAAAAACCAAGCTGCCAGGTCCGGGACTCGAACCATGAATCCACCATGTGAGAGTCCAGCGCTTGAGCCACTATGCTACCTGCCAGCCCCATGGTGGAGAAGCTTTACGCAATATCTGGTGCATCCTAAATGCTTGAGAAAGAATGGCCATCGCTAGTCCTAGATGACACGTGGTCGAAGGGGCAGGAGTGTCTCTTGATCTCTGATGCAAAAACAGGACAGTGGAGAGGAAGGTTCTGACAGCTTGCACTGGGGCTCGTGACCAACAACTCCAGGCCTCTGTTGTCACTGCCAGCCACGAGCACCTGGCGAGTAAGTAGCACACACCTGCCACCTGTCACTCCAGTAAGGGTGCCCCTCCAGTCAGAGCAGGCAGGCTGTATTCTAGACCAGATCTGCATGCGTCTGTGAGCCCGCCCTCCCATTCTGAAACCCCAGCTGGGCTCAGGACTCTGCCTGCCCCACCTCCAAGCCCCGGCTTCCTTCCTGGAGCAAGCATTGATCCCGCGCCTTTTGTGTCCCAGGCACCGCGCTAGGAACCACTGAGGGGGAAAGGAGTCGTCTGTGTTAGTGAGTTTCCTAGTGTGTCATGGAATGCAAGCCACAGGTATGGCCCGTGCTCACTCTCCACCTCGCACTCCTGGAGGGTTCTTCAACACTCCAGTTCCACAGAACGGTGGGCCGAGAGCAGTACCTGCTGGAGGTGGCAAGCCAAGACCCGAAATCTGGTGTGTTTCTTCAAAGCACAGATTATTTTCTTCACTCTAACATGCCCAAGTAGGGATTTTTTTTTTTTGAGAGGTTTTTGCTATAGGGCGCGTGCGCTCGCCAGAAAGACTGAGAGAGACAGAGAGACAGAAAGCGAGAAATCAGCCCCCAAGGAGAATGGCCATGCCGCAATCCCTTCTCCTCTGTTCTCCTCTCGGGATCTTGGGCACGCACACGCACATGCCCGGCGTGACTTAAAGCCACGGGGTCTGGGACTTGAACCACGGTCGACTACATGGGAGTCCAGCGACATAGCCATTACGCTAACTGCTGGTCCCATACACAAAGCGTGTTTTCAAGCCAACCCACAGACTCAAACCCACAGCTGACCACGTGGCTCTCAGCGCTGTATTCAGATTGTTACTAACCATGCCACCAGGCTGGGCCCACAGGAGGAAATGCACTATGAAAAGACGTTACATGAAGAAACTTAGAACATACTACACAACTGTACTTCCATATTTTTTTTAACTTGCCAGAAGGCATGTGCACTCACCAGAGAGAGAAAAAGAGAAAAAGCACCCCACAGCAGGGATAGCCACACCATGATCCCTTCTCCACCATTTCCTTTTGGGATTTTGGGCATGCATACATATGTGCTTGGCATATTTCCCAAGGCACTGGGTCTGGGGCTCGAACCACACTGCCAGCTATGTGGGATCCAGCCACTTCCACCACCACACCACTGGCTAGCCTAAACTCTTGGGCCTTTATCCCATAGAAATAGAAATTCGCTGGTCATACAAAAATCTGTGCGTGAATGTTTATAGCAGTTTATTCATAATTACCAAAAGCTAGAAACAACCTAAATGTTTCCTTTTTTTAAAAAGAATTATTAATTTTTTTTTTCTCAATTTGCTATAGGGTATATGTACTCACCAGAAAGAGACAGAGAGAGAAAAAGCTAGCCAGGACTTGAACTGTGGTCAGCCATGTGGGAGTCCAGTGCCTTTACTTATTTATTCATTCACTCATTCATTTATTTATTTTGAGAGATTTTTGCTATGGGTACGTGTGCTTACCAGAGAGACAGAAAGAAAGTGAGAAATCATCCCTCCAGGGGGGATGGTCACACTGCAATCTTCTCTCCTTCACACTGGCCTTTTTTTTTTTTTTTTTTTTAATAATTATTTAACCTTATTTTAATTTCACCAGAGAGGGAGAGAGTGAAAGAGAGAGAGAAAAGTGAGAAAGGAAGCTGCCGTATCCAGAACTCGAACCATGGTTCCTATGTGAGAGTCCAGCACCCTTAACTACCATGCCACCTACCGGCCTCCACACACTGGTCTTGAGTTTCAAGTTGCTGGGTCCGGGACTCAAACCAAGGTCGGCACAACGTGGGAATCCAGTACCTTAACCACTACATCACCTGTTGGCCCCAGTCAGTGCCTTTAACCACCACGCCACCTACGGGCCCCCTAAATGTTTCTTAATTAGGAAACAGACAAAATATATTATTACACAGCCATAAAAAGGAATGGATTATTGATACATGCGACAACTTGGACCTGTCTCAAGGATGTTACACTGAATGAGTGGCAAAAAGCCAATCTCAAAGGTCACATACTGTATGACTATATTTCCATAATATCCATTTCTATACTATTTTCGAAGTGATCAAGTGGAGAATGCATTCGTAGTTGCCAGGGACAGGGGAAGGTAGTTACAAAATGGTAGCGAGAGAGAGACTTGCGGTGATGGAAGTGTCCTGTATTTATTTATTTATTTTAGGGGGGAGAGGTTTTTGCTGTAGGGCGTGTGCGCTCACCAGAAAGACAGAGAGAGACAGAGAGATAGAAAGCAAGAAATCACCCCCCAGGGGGGATGGCCATACCACAATCCCTTCTCCTCCATCCTCCTCTCAGGATCTTGGGCATGCATGCACACGCGCCCGGCGTGAATTTAAGCCACTGGGTCCAGGACTCGAACTGCGGTCAACTACATGGGAGTCCAGCAACATAGCCATTACGCTAACTGCTGGTCCAGAAACTTCCTGTCATTCTATAATTGTTTCCAAACAATTTTTAGTAAATGACAACGATTAATTGCCTGGCACATAGTAAGTGCTCAGTAAATACTCGCTACAAATCCTCATTCCAACCCTCACGGTGCATGAATAGAGAGGCAGATCTTCTTAAGGACTGTCTTGAATACTGAAGGGAGGAAGTGGAGCTGTGCCACAGAATTATACCGAGAGTCACAGGTATATTATAGTTGAAAATTACCTCTTGGGAGACCAGCAGATGGCACAGTGATTGTTGCTGTCAACTGCGGTTCAAATTCCAGACCAGGCAGCTTAAAACATGCCGGGTAAGGAACCAGCAGTTAGCGTAATGGCTATGTCGCTGGACTCCCACGTAGTCGACCGCGGTTCGCGTCCCGGACCCGGTGGCTTAAAACTCACGCCGGGCGCGTGTGCGTGCGTGCCCAAGATCCCGAGAGGAGAATGGAGGAGAAGGGATTGCGGCGTGACCATCCCCCCTGGGGGGTGATTTCTCGCTTTCTGTCTCTATGTCTCTCTCTGTCTGTCTGGCGAGCGCACGCTCCCTACAGTGAAAATCTCTCAAAAAACCAAAACAAACAAACAAACAAAACATGCCGGGTAGGGGCTGACAGGTGCTGTGGTGGTTAAGGGTGCTGGACTCCCACACAGCCAACTGTGGTTCGAGTCCCGGACCTGGCAGCTTGTTTTCTCACTTTCCCTCTCTCTCTCTCAATCTCTCAATCTCTCTGTCCCTCTCTGGTCAAGTTAATAAAAAAAAAAATTTTTTAAAAAAAAAAAAAAAAAAAGACACACGCACCAGGTATGTGTATGTGCATGTCCTAAATCCAGAGAGGTGCAGCGATTGAGGTATGGCTATCGCCCCTGGGAGGTGATTTCTCGCTTCCTCTCTCTCTGTCTCTCCGGTGAGTGCACACATCTTGTAGCAAAAATCTCTCTCTCTAAAACAAACAAACAAACAAACTTATTGGATTATTAGGAACGTCATGATGTAGTTTTTTATCTTCTATGCAAAAGTGCATCATGGCTTTTCTGATGACCTAACGGTAGTCACATTAAAAAGGTAAAGGAGGTGGGAACCAGCAGTTAGCATAATGGCTATGTCGCTGGACTCCCACGTAGTCGACCGCGGTTCGCGTCCCGGACCCAGTGGCTTAAAACTCACGCCGAGCGCGTGTGCGTCCATGCCCAAGATCCCGAGAGGAGAATGGAGGAGAAGGGATTGCAGCGTGACCATACCCCCTGGGGGGTGATTTCTCACTTTCTGTCTCTCTGTCGCTCTCTGTCTGTCTGGCGAGTGCACACGCCCTATAGCGAAAACCTTTCCAAAAAAAATAAAAGGTAAAGAGGAGCAGGCTCCATAGCCTAGTGGTTAAGGGAGCTGAATCCCACATGGGTGACCACAGTTGGAGTCCCAACTTCAGTAACTTGAAAAGCATGCCGGGGTGGGGCTTAGGGAGGGCAGCAGGTGGTGTGGAAGTTAGGTTGCAGGATCCTGTCATGGCTGACTCGATGGTTCGAGTCCCACACCTGACAACTTGAAATCACTCCGGGAGTGTGCATGTGTGCCCAAAGTCCTGAGAAAGACTGGAGGAGAAGGAACTGTGGTGTGGCGACCCCCCTCCCTGGGGGTGATTTCTCACTCCCTGCCCACCTGCATGTCTCTCTCTGGCAAGTGAATGTACCCTAGAGCAAAAATTTTTTAAAAATTAAAAAGAAAAGAAAAGAAAACAGGCATGCCAGGAGCTATGTATGTGTGCCCTAAATCCCTACAAAATCTTTACAGGATGGAGAGAGGATTTGGGTGTGACCACACCCCACTGAGGGTGCTTTCTCCCTCTTTCTCTCTGGTGAGCATATGTGCCCTTTGGCAATTAAAACGAAAAAAATAAATGAAATGGGTGAAATTAATTTTTACTTAACCCAATATATTCTGAATAGCACCACTTCAACATGTAACAATATAAAATAATCATTAATTAGACCTTTTCTTGAGAGAGATTTTTGCTATAGGGTGCAGGTGCTTGCCAGAGAGAGAGAGAGAGACAGAGAGACAGAAAGTAAGAAATCAGTCCCCAGGGAAGGGGGTGGTGGAGGGGGTGGTGGCCACACTGTAATCGCTTCTCATCCATTCTCTTCTTAGGATCTTGGGCACGCACACACGCGCACACATGCACCCAGCATGAGTTTTAAGCCCCTGGGTCCAGGACTTGAACCATGGTTGACTACAATGGGAGTCCAGCAACATAACCAGTATGCCATCTGCTAGTCCCACCTTTAAGAGAGAGAAAGTGAGAAATCACCCCCTAGGGGGGATGACCATGCCGCAATCCCTTCTCCTCCATTCTCCTCTCGGGATCTTGGGCATGCATGCACACGCGCCCAGCATGAATTTAAGCCACCGGGTCCGGGACTCGAACTGCGGCCGACTACATGGTAGTCCAGTGACATGACCATTACACTAACTGCTGATCCCAAGGGTTGCTGCCTTGAATGAAAGTCAAAGAATGATAGCTGAATCATGTGACGGAATCTGGCCTGGCTGTTTAGACCCGATATGCCTTAGATTTCTCAGATCATTCACCTCAACTCACCTGCATGGATTTGCCATGCCAGCATGACTGCACCCAGACTCTGGGCCATGCTTCTGGGGTTCACTGGCCCCATTGCAGTCCACACCCTGGAACTGGCGCCAGCTCTCTGGTTTACTCCCAAGCTGTTAAATCTAGCAGGGAGCTCCAGGTGTGGTGGCCCCCCAGGGAGTCCCACAACATAAAGCCCTGAAGTTAGCCTTGCCCGGGTCAGCAGGCCGTGCTGGGTGCTTGCAGCTGGTGCCTATTCTGATTGGCCAGTGACCATGCTGAGCAGGTTATTAAAGATTTTTTAACATGACTCCTGCCTGGGTTATAAACTCCTGCCCTAGCAGTTATATGGCCACGCGCAAGCCACTTCCCTTCCACTGGTCTATAAAATGGGGATAGAATACTTACCCCCGGGGCGCGGTGACTATTGAAAGGTCTGCAAAGGACGGAGGAGCAGCAGCCTCCCTGGGTCCCTGGCTCCCTGCCCCTGCTTGGAACGGGGGTGACTCTCACTTTGCTGGGGATGGTTCAGCTCTCCGTGTGGGCAGCTCAACGCTTCTGCCTCCTGGGCTGACTCTGAAGGTGGAGCCACCTCGCTACTGAACAACCGCAGTGTCTGGGCTCTGAACCTCAGTCTGATATAACAGAGGAAACACCGGTCTTGGATTTAGATAACCCGGGGGCTGAGGCCAGCCCACCTGCTATAAATGAGGGGGTTGTAGACAGAGGCCCAGGGGGTCAGGTGCACTTGGGAAAGGCCGAGCACCTGGGAATTTGTATTCAGATACTGGGGGAAGGCAAAGCAAGGGGGCCTGGGGCTGGGACTGGGACTGGGACTGGGACTGGGCAGGGGCCTCTTTTTAAGACATCAGTCCTGGCACCCTGGGCGTCTCCAGGCAACTGTAAAGGGAAGAGAGACAGAAATGGGTATCTAATAGAGTCTTGCAAGGAACCAAACTCATGATCTTAAATAGGGCATGCACACTCACCAGAGAGACAGAGAGTAAATTAAAATTTCTTCCCCCTCCCCCAGGAAGATGGCCATGTTGCAATCTCTTCTCTTGGGGTCTTGGGCATGCACACATATGCACCCGGTGTGAGTTTTAAGCTGCTGGGTTTGGGACTCAAACCACAATTGACAAAGTGGGGGTCCAGTGACGTAACCATTACACCCTCTGCTGGTCCCAATTTTTATATATATATATATATATATTTATATATTAGAGACATTTTTGCTGTAGGGCGTGTGCATTCACTGGAGAGACAGAGCAACAAAGAAATCACCCCCCGGGGAGATGGCCATGCTGCAATCCCTTCTCCTCCATCCTCTTGGGACCTTGGGCACGCATGCACACATGCCCGATGTGAGTTTCAAGCCTCCAGGTCTAGGACTCAAACTGCAGTCGGCCATGTGGAAGTCCACTGCCCCAACTACCGTGCCACCTGTGGGCCTCCTTAATTTTTATAGCACAGGTCAGGGAAGGCATTTTATTCCCATTTTATAGAGGAGGAGATTACAGCCTGGAGGGGGAGGTGAACTACCCAAGGGTCACACAGGAAAGCAAGCATCGGAGTCAAAATGGAAGCCAGGCCTGCCCGTCCACAGGGGCCTCTTTTCAATTCCTTGACAAACGCCAGGAGCTGGGTTTTCTCCAGGCTGTGCTGTCTCTATCTTCAGTTTCCACCTCCCCCAGCCACTTCCCAGGCTGACTCCTTCTTGTCCTTGGTTTAAACAGCACCTTTCTGCCAACCAGGTAGCGTGGTGGTTAAGGCAGCTGGATCCCATGCGGCCCACTGTATGGTCCAAGTCCTGGACACGGCAGTTTGAAAAACAAGCCAGGAGTGAGTGTGTGCGTACCCAAAATCCTTAGAGGAGACTGGAGGAGAAGGGATTGCAGCATGGTCATCCCCCGAGGGGATCATTTCTCATTCCCCGGTCTATATGGGGAGCACATGTGCCCTATAGCAAAACTGAAGGAAAAAAAATGTTCAGCCTTGGAGGGGGGGGCTTTCTAAACCTGCCCGCGGAAGGGCCCCCCCCTGCCAATGTTATTCTCTCTCGTCAAGCTGCTCCCTGCGTCAGGAGTCAGAATCACTTATTAACTTTGTGTTTGCTTCCTTTATCTCAACAAGGGGGTTGCTTGGAAGGAGCTCGCCTTTAACTGAAGAAGAAAGGTACCGAACTCAGAAATTAGTAATTAACCAGAACGGTGACAAATGCTGAAAAGAAAAGAAAACCAGGGGTGAGAAAGTGACAGAGAGATGGGCAGGAATATGTAGAGGGGATGGCTTCGCCAGGAGGGTGATGTTTTGGATGAGATCTGAGCATTGAGAAGGAGCAAGGCATGGAAATCCAGGAAAAAGGTGCTCCGCGCAGAGAGAATGTCACGTGCAAAGGCCCTGGGGTACGAACAGGGTTCGTGTGTTCAAGAAGCAGAAAGCAGAGCTGGAAGGCTGGAGCTTGGAGGCCTGGGGGAGAGTGGCAGGCGATGACACCTGACCACTGCCAGATTACACGAGGCCTTAGAGGTTAAGGCAAGGAGTTGGGTCACTGCTGTGGTTATCTCTAATTAAACTGTGAGCTTCATGAGGGCAGGGACTTTGTCCTGTTCACCGCGCAGTCCCTAGACTCTTCACTCAGTGCTTATTGCATGGCAGGAGCCAAATCAATGAATGCATGTGTCCCCACACTGCCACCGACATGCTCCCCACATTCCCTGTGTATTTCTGAGTGCCTCCTTTCCTTGGCCTTCCTGTTTTCCCTCCATTTCTTGGTTCGCTGTTGCCTTGCTAACAGAAATATCTGAATCTGGCTGATTTATAAAAATAGAGGTTTATTTGGTTCACGGTTTGGAGGTCCAAGATCTGGGAGCCATGTTTGGAGGACTCTTGTCTAATTTCGTCTCCTGATAGACCCACCAGAATTTGATCATGGAGGCCTTCCACCCGAGTCACCTATTCACTCTCAAAGGCCTCACCTTTCAACACCAGGAAGATACTACGTTTCTTCTTAGTGTCTTTACAACCAAGTTCCAGCACATGAATTTGGAGAAGGGGTGTCAACCACAGTGCTTAGTGTCCCACCCATCCCAAGCCCGAGCTCTGAGAACACACTCAACCCTGTGAGGTTATCTACTCCCAAAGGCTCAAGGGCCCCTCTCAGGGGGAGCTGCATCTGAGTGCACATTTCAGGAGGTTCCCCAGAGCTTTAGGACATCAAATAGTGGGATTCCAGGCCCATGTGTGTCTGTGCTCACATGCAAACACACATACCTCGAGGTCCTGGAGCTGCGCGCCCCACCAGCTGCTAGGAAACCCGGTCACATCAATAATTCCTCTGCCTGACTCTCCGCTGGTGCCCGAGGGAGTGGAAGTTAATTAGCTTTGCTAGAAAGGGTCTGTGAAATGCTTGGAACTCCATGGCCTAAGAACTCTCAACTCCAAGGTGTAATCTGCATTCCGGCTCCAGCCCATGCTCACAGCTGTTCCTGATGCTGGGTGGTATTTACAAAGTGACACTCGTGGGTCTGCGGGAGGACAGGCATGGGACGCCCCCTTGCTGCCTTGGAGTCGTGGCAGCATTAACGTAATGATGAAACCATGGCCAGACG
>NW_006159813.1:6100098-6103844 GCF_000334495.1 Tupaia belangeri chinensis | reverse complement strand
GGGGGGGTGTGTTGGCTGGAGACACAGGAAGTGAGGAATCACCCCTTGGGGAGGGATGGTCACACCACAATCCGTTCTCCTCCATTCTCCTCTCAGGATTCTGGGCACACGTGCCTGGTGTAAGTTTCAAGCTGCTGGGTCTGGGACTTGAACCGCAGTCAGACATGTGGGAGTCCACCTACAGGCCCCATAGTTACTATTTTTTAAAAGTAAAACAAGTGATTTCAACTTCCCAAGTGCAGCAGGGATATAACATAAAAATAAGAAAGGGGGAACCAGCAGTTAGCGTAATGGCTATGTCGCTGGACTCCCACGTAGTCGACCGCGGTTCGCGTCCTGGACCCGGTGGCTTAAAACTCATGCCGGGCGCGTGTGCGTGTGTGCCCAAGATCCCGAGAGGAGAATGGAGGAGAAGGGATTGCGGCGTGACCATCCCCTCTGGGGGGTGATTTCTCGCTTTCTGTCTCTCTGTCTCTCTCTGTCTGGCTGGCGAGCGCACGGGCCCTATAGTGAAAACCTCTCAAAAAAAAAAAGAAAAAAAGAAAGGAAGCACACACGCTAATTTCAATTTTTAAAAATAAGTTCAAATAAGGAGTAATTCTGAGTAAATAATGCCCAGGTGGTGTGTGGATGTGGCCAAGACCCTGGTAGGGGGGATACGTGGGCCAAGGCTCCATTATGACCGGCAGATGGGAACAGGTTACCTTCTCTTCTCTTCCTCGCCGTGAAGGTCATCTAGTCTCGAACCAGGTTCCCAGCAGGAACACATTTCGGAATGAGAGCTCCAGGCATATCAGAAGTGTGACCTGGGGCCAGACGGTGGTGCAGGGGTGAAGCTTCATGCTCTGCGAGTTGACTCAAATGGGAAAGTTTGAGGTTCAGGTCTAGATACTTTCTGGAGTACATTGGCACACTCATGCCGGTGGTCCAGGGCTGGCTGAGGCTGGGGGTGGATTGTGGCATCAAGACCCTGCTAGGTGGAGGACCAGCAGTTGGTGTAATGGCTATGTCGCTGAACTCCCATATAGTCAACCGCAGTTCAAGTCCTGGACCTGGTGGCTTAAACTCACATCGGGCACGTGTGCGTGCGTGCCCAAGATCCCAGAAGGAGAATGGAGGAGAAGGGATTGCGGTGTGGCCATCCCCCCTGGGGGGTGACTTCTCGCTTTCTGTCTCTCTGTCTCTCTGGTGAGTGCATGTGCCCTATAGCAAAAACCTCTCCAAAAATAAAAAAAACCTGCTATGGGTTCTCTTTCTCTCTTTCTCTTTCCTTCTCTGTCCCTCCTGCTCATGGAAGAAATAAATAAACTTTAAAAAAATAAATAAATAAAAAGAAAAAAGAAGTTGGGCCATCACCTGGATAGTCACCCACCTCTCCTCCCTGTAAGTGGGTTTCCTGGTGTCCACGGAAGGACCATGAGGTTTAAGGGAGGCTGAGCAGGGATTAGCAGGGCCAGATCGTAGCCCTCACTCCTGAGATCCTTTTTGCCTTTGGGGGCCTTTCTCCCTATAAAAAAGAACCACCAATGAAATTTTATGACCGCATGGTTAAAAAGATGAGTATAATCCAGCCACAATTAGACTCACCCTTACATCAATGCGGGCAGGGACTGCATGGCACTTATTTCGAGAAGCAGAATGTTTTGTAGGCCCCTGCAATATCATAGCCACACATAGAAGCCTGCTGAGTTGAATGGGGCGGCCAGCGCCAGGGCAGATGCTTAGGGACATCAGCCTGACATCTCCACGTGACCACAAGGCAGGCACCATTAGCTCCATTTTATGTATGATGCAGAGAAGGCCCAGAGAGGGGTCAGCAACTTGCTCAAGCTCACACAGCAGCCAGAGAGTAGCAGGGCAGATTTTCAAGGCCAGATCTGGTTGTGGAGGCTGCTGTCCTGCCATAGCCCAAGAAGCAGGTTAATCTGAAGAGCCACCCCTGAATGACTACGCCCCAGGGTAATACAGACTACAATCATGCTCACCCATCGGGGGCGAGCGATCATGGGAGGACCCTGGTGTGTCTTGGGCTCACAGTCACCTGATTTGGGTGGGAGCTGTCCAGAACACTCAGGCTGGTTGTTTAAGACTCTGGGTGGGGACCAGCAGTTAGCGTAATGGCTATGTCGCTGGAGTCCCATGTAGTCGACTGTGGTTTGAGTCCCAGATCAGGTGGCTTAAACTCACGCTGGGCACGTGTGGGTGTGTGCCCAAGATCCTGAGAGGAGAATGGAGGAGAAGGGATTGTGGGCATGGCCATCCCCCTGGGGGGGTGATTTCTCATTTTCTATCTCTCTGTCTCTCTGTCTTTCTGGAGAACGCATGCGCCCTATAGCAAAAAAAAAAAAAAAAAAAAAGTCACTGGGCATTTCAGCTGCCATCCCCTCCAGGTGGCAAGATTGTCCTGAGAACCTCTGAGATGCCGTACACCAGCCTCTGAGTCTCAAACTCCAGCAGAGCAGGTTGCTTTTTGCTTCATGTGTCTGTGTTCTCGAAAAGGACAAAGAAAAAAGAGAGAGAAAGAACTCTGGCCACAGACCAAAGCCACTCCAGTGCTGAGCTCGATGTCCCTCTGCAGGCTCCTCAACGAGGCAAGCCTGACAAGTGTCACCTGAACAAGGGGTCAAAGCCATGCCGTTCCACGCACGCGACGCTGCAATTTTAAACAATTGTGGCATGAGACAAAGATCCTCCCGGGGAAGGCAATCCAACAGAGTTTGCAGTTTCCAGCTCCGGTGCTTCGTGAATTATACATGGGCACAACTCCCTCAAAGGCTGCTTTTTAAGCCGTGAGGGGAAAGCGTATCATTTTGGTCTCTGGCATTCTGCTAAAACATTTGCTGAAAACGGGGTCCCTTCCCAGCCAAGTGGCGTTTGTGCGAAACTGATCGGGGGATGCCTGATGCTTCAAACAGCTTCCAGCTGCCATCAGAAAGAAGGCCGAAGGGACCAGTTCTTCCTCTCCTTTCCAATGTCTTGTGTCCTTAGAGCTGGGAGGACGAAGAAACTGGGCTCCTATCCCTCGGAGACACTCACCTCTGGTGGCAAATGCGACACAGGCTAGAATGACATTCTTCCCCTGCCTGGCTGGAGAGGAAAAGTATGATAAACATCTGGAAAGTGCGACAGGCCCCTGGGAAAAGCAGATGAGGTCTGGGTGCTCTGGGCACTGCAGGGCTCGCCCAGGGCGTGGACAGTCAGGCCGCCCTTCCAGCATCCTCCGGGAGACTGCAGCACCAGATCCAAAAGGCCCTGATGCTGGGCTAGGTCCAATGGGCAGGATGGCACTTCTCCTTCCTGTAAGGAAGCAGCCCGTCTCCAGGGAAATGGTACCCCCTTGGAAGGGGCTCCTTGGCACACTCTTCTCTCACTGGGGCAGTAGGCAAGGGCATGCAAAGGACCTGGGTCATTTGGCTCAGAAGTGGCTAAGGGTGTGGGCCCTGGTGACAGCCATGGGTTAGAAGAGTGACTCTGTAAATGCTATTAGCTGTGTGACTCTGAGAAAGACTTTGCACCTGTCAGACCTCAGTTTCTCCATCTGCAGAATGGGCTGAGTCCCCCACTGGAGTTTCATGAGGTTGTTGTGAAAATAAAATTCATGCCTAGTGCCTTTAGCCCGGTAAGTAAGCAGATTTTCTCTCTCTCTCTCCCTCTTTTTATTTTTAGAATTATTTTATTTAACTGTATTTATTTTAATTTGTCCAGAGAGGGATAGAGTGTGTGTGTGTGTGTGTGTGTGTGTGTGT
>NW_006159813.1:6090663-6099905 GCF_000334495.1 Tupaia belangeri chinensis | reverse complement strand
GAAGGAGCTGGCTCAGCCACTGCAGCCCAGCACTAACCTAAGTGCTCTGCCAGATTGGGAGCTCAGGGCCTGCTGTGGGGTTGGGTCCCTGGATCTGGCTTCCAAACAAGCTGCCTGCATGGTTGTCCCATGAATGGGGAACTGGAGGGCTGGGAAAGGGGAATGTGGCATGACAAGACCCTGCTGAAGGTGTTCTCGCTTTCTATCACGCGCGCTTTCTGTCATTAAAAAAAGTGGGAGCTGGGCCAACAGGTGGCATGAAGGTTAAGGCACTGGATCCTACATGACCGGCTTTGCAGTTCGAGACCTGAATCCGGTGGCTTGGAAAAAAAAAATCACACCGGGTGTATGTGCACACATGGCCAAAAACCCCAGGAAGAGAATGAAGGAGAAGGGATTGCAATGTGGCCATCCCCCCTGGAGGGTGATTTCTCACTTTTCCTCTCTCTCTCTCTCTCTTTCTCTCTGTCTCTCTGATGAGCACATGCGCTATAGCAAAAAACTTCAAAAAAAGGAGAGTGCTATCTTGATGATTCACATCTGTAAGAGAAAGAAGTGACAAATAATATCAGCTTACATTCATACCTCAGAGGATGTGTGCATGTGTGTGCGTGCGTGTGTGTGTGTGTGTGTGTGTGTGTGTGTTTGCAGGCTTGAACCAAAGGTCAGGGAAGAGCCTTCTCCCTACTAGACAGAAACCTGAGAAGGGCAAATACTTCATTATTTAGATTCAAAAGCTACTCATTAGGCAAGACTAGAGCACTTAGAAGGGAAAGCTGACCTACAAGTGTAAAATGTTATTATAAGTAATGACGATGATTATAGGATGAGGGTGTGAGCTGAGAGAGCGAAGCCGGAGAGGTTAATGTCCATTTACTACCGGGAATTAAGAGATTGCATTTCTGCAGACACCTCCTGGCTAAACCTCACGGTCTGTTTATTTACCTCGTGGGGAGCTCTTAACACATCAAAAAAGGTATTTAAAACACAAGCCCCCAACAATTAGCTCCAGGAGGAAGAGTAAATATGGACGCAATTTATCACCCAGGGCCCTGCTATCTGAGACAGATGCCCGTCAGTTAAATAAAACAGACCCTGAGACCAGCCAGAAAGATCAACCCAGAAGCAATTTGCTAATTTGCCGATCGTCAGTGGACCGCCGGGGCTCCAGGGCTTTGGAGACACGCAGACAATTCCTCGCTGTCTCAGCTCTTCCTCATAAACCTGAGTCCAAGGTTCCTTTTCACATCTGCTTGGGGGAGGAATGACCCAGGGATGGGTGGAAGTGATTTCCTTGGTTTTGTCAAGCTTTAACTTCAACGTGTACAAGGAGGCCTTCCAAAACTTTATGCAAAGTGCATTAAAAAAAATGCATGGATTTAAAAAATGGTTTGCACCAATATAAACTCAGATGTTAATACCATTTTCTCCCAGTCTTTTGAAGCCTATATATTCTTTTAAGAATGATGTTATTGAACTTTATTTATTTATATATTTTAACTTGACCAGAGAGAGACACACAGAGAGAGAAGTAAAGTGACAAAGCAAGTCGCCAGATCTGGGACTCGAACTGCAGTCGGCCATGTGGGAATCTAGTGGCCTTAGCCACCATACCACCTGCTGGTCCTGGAAGCCTATTTGTAATAGAAGGAAGTTAAATGCTGTTGCAAAAAGCTACGGATTGGGGACTGTCTTGTAGGGATCAATCATCCCAGTTTGCCTAGGACTGAGTCTTTTTTGTTTTGTTTTGGGTTTTTTTTGGGTGTTTTTTGTTTGTTTGTTTGTTTTTTTCCCCCTTGGTTGGATGTAGGTCTTTCCGTATTGGAACTGGAAAAATCCTGAGCAAGAATGACTTGAAGGTGGTCACCTCACCAGCCCTGCCCCTCCCCTGGGCCCCAAGAGTGAGTGTCAGTCAATCCCAGCCAGGAACAGTAGTGGGTAAAAGTTGGCTTGCGGCTTGCCTTTAAGAAATTCTACCTCCCCCCAGATGGCAAAACAGACCGTGAGCCCATTCACAACAGGAATGCGGTGTCACGTGGGACAGAAGCCTTAGCCGAAGGAACCGAGGGAGAAGTCCAGAGAGACCTCGGACAGGCCAACGTGCGGGCGACTGAAAGTTGATCTTGTACAGATGGCTTTTAACTTCCGAGAGGACTCCTGATGGAAAATCGCAGACCCCTGCGACATGGCCTATTCTAGAACCTCTGCCCCTCCTCCTCCCATATCTGAGCATGTTACATAAACCGGGGTACTAACGCATGCTGTGTATACGCAAATGCACACAGGCCTACCGGTTCAGCTGTTTCCACTGCTTCTGAGATTTCGTATATAAATATCCGTGCGTGTGCGTTTCTGTGTACATTTCTTGACATATTTACACAGTCTCAGTTTGCCAACCTTCAGGGCATAATGCAAAAACTATTTTTCATCCTAATCTGCTGTAATGACATGTTTTATTATACGATTTCAGCTGTTTCCATTGCTTTCGCTGTTTCATGTTTTATGTATTTTAACTAATGCTTTAATTTTAGTACGTTGTGCCCTAAGGTGACTTCATGAGGCTTACTTTGGAAAATCGATGGGGATTCGCAGCGCGGGCAATTGAAGGCTCTCCCCACCTGCAGCTTGGCACGGAGGAAAAAGAGGTCCTCACAGACGGCCTGGCGCTCATCACAAGCTGCAGGGGGACCCTGAGTTTGCCCAGGGCTTTTGCCCAGTTGAATCTCTGAAAGTTGGGCATCTCAGAACCAACTCCACTCTGGACAAACCAGGGTGATTGGTCACCCTCCCAAGATGGCGGGCTTGAATTTGGATAGGCTGGTTCCTAGGGAGCTAGGGGGATGGGACTCATAGAAAGGGCCTGGGGTTTGGTGTCTCTTCTTCTTAGGTTCAAACCCTGGCCCTTCCAGTCATTTGAATCTGAGAACGTTGCTTAAGCCCTCACTAAGCCTCGGTTTCCTCATCTGGAAAATGGGGCTGGTAAAGCATATCTTCCAGAATGGCTGGGGGATAGAAGAAGGAATGAATGTTCCGGGCCTGGCACAGAGGAGTGGATCGGATATGGCAAAGTGGACATGAACGGGGTGCAGGGTCATGGCCTGATCATTCCCCAGTGTGGGCTCCCTTTCCTGGTTACGTAACCTATTAACAAGGGAGTGGACGGGATGCTTTCGGGACACCCCAAGTCCTCATACTGAGCCAAAGTGAAAGGCCATGGCCACCACTCGGACTTCCCAGACGTGGGTACCAAGAGTCCCCATAGACCATTCAGAGCCTTTTGTGGTCAGCGCAGGAGGTGCGAAAGGAATAGTGATGACAACGGTCACTTCTGTTTCTTGCTCTGTGCCAGGCAAGCCCCGTGTTGAGCATTGCCCTCCACCATCCCACTTAATCCCCCCTGTGTGACACCATGAGGGCAGGGGGAGATTACAGCTTCCATCTGGCAAGTAAGGAGACGGTACTCAGAGAGAGGATGGCATTTACTGAAGGCCATACGACGTGCCCTGACCCCGCGGGCACTGACCCTGTGGCAGTGTGTGTGTGTGTGTGTGTGTGTGTGTTTGCAGGCTTGAACCAAAGGTCAGGGAAGAGCCTTCTCCCTACTAGACAGAAACCTGAGAAGGGCAAATACTTCATTATTTAGATTCAAAAGCTACTCATTAGGCAAGACTAGAGCACTTAGAAGGGAAAGCTGACCTACAAGTGTAAAATGTTATTATAAGTAATGACGATGATTATAGGATGAGGGTGTGAGCTGAGAGAGCGAAGCCGGAGAGGTTAATGTCCATTTACTACCGGGAATTAAGAGATTGCATTTCTGCAGACACCTCCTGGCTAAACCTCACGGTCTGTTTATTTACCTCGTGGGGAGCTCTTAACACATCAAAAAAGGTATTTAAAACACAAGCCCCCAACAATTAGCTCCAGGAGGAAGAGTAAATATGGACGCAATTTATCACCCAGGGCCCTGCTATCTGAGACAGATGCCCGTCAGTTAAATAAAACAGACCCTGAGACCAGCCAGAAAGATCAACCCAGAAGCAATTTGCTAATTTGCCGATCGTCAGTGGACCGCCGGGGCTCCAGGGCTTTGGAGACACGCAGACAATTCCTCGCTGTCTCAGCTCTTCCTCATAAACCTGAGTCCAAGGTTCCTTTTCACATCTGCTTGGGGGAGGAATGACCCAGGGATGGGTGGAAGTGATTTCCTTGGTTTTGTCAAGCTTTAACTTCAACGTGTACAAGGAGGCCTTCCAAAACTTTATGCAAAGTGCATTAAAAAAAATGCATGGATTTAAAAAATGGTTTGCACCAATATAAACTCAGATGTTAATACCATTTTCTCCCAGTCTTTTGAAGCCTATATATTCTTTTAAGAATGATGTTATTGAACTTTATTTATTTATATATTTTAACTTGACCAGAGAGAGACACACAGAGAGAGAAGTAAAGTGACAAAGCAAGTCGCCAGATCTGGGACTCGAACTGCAGTCGGCCATGTGGGAATCTAGTGGCCTTAGCCACCATACCACCTGCTGGTCCTGGAAGCCTATTTGTAATAGAAGGAAGTTAAATGCTGTTGCAAAAAGCTACGGATTGGGGACTGTCTTGTAGGGATCAATCATCCCAGTTTGCCTAGGACTGAGTCTTTTTTGTTTTATTTTGGGTTTTTTTTGGGTGTTTTTTGTTTGTTTGTTTGTTTTTTTCCCCCTTGGTTGGATGTAGGTCTTTCCGTATTGGAACTGGAAAAATCCTGAGCAAGAATGACTTGAAGGTGGTCACCTCACCAGCCCTGCCCCTCCCCTGGGCCCCAAGAGTGAGTGTCAGTCAATCCCAGCCAGGAACAGTAGTGGGTAAAAGTTGGCTTGCGGCTTGCCTTTAAGAAATTCTACCTCCCCCCAGATGGCAAAACAGACCGTGAGCCCATTCACAACAGGAATGCGGTGTCACGTGGGACAGAAGCCTTAGCCGAAGGAACCGAGGGAGAAGTCCAGAGAGACCTCGGACAGGCCAACGTGCGGGCGACTGAAAGTTGATCTTGTACAGATGGCTTTTAACTTCCGAGAGGACTCCTGATGGAAAATCGCAGACCCCTGCGACATGGCCTATTCTAGAACCTCTGCCCCTCCTCCTCCCATATCTGAGCATGTTACATAAACCGGGGTACTAACGCATGCTGTGTATACGCAAATGCACACAGGCCTACCGGTTCAGCTGTTTCCACTGCTTCTGAGATTTCGTATATAAATATCCGTGCGTGTGCGTTTCTGTGTACATTTCTTGACATATTTACACAGTCTCAGTTTGCCAACCTTCAGGGCATAATGCAAAAACTATTTTTCATCCTAATCTGCTGTAATGACATGTTTTATTATACGATTTCAGCTGTTTCCATTGCTTTCGCTGTTTCATGTTTTATGTATTTTAACTAATGCTTTAATTTTAGTACGTTGTGCCCTAAGGTGACTTCATGAGGCTTACTTTGGAAAATCGATGGGGATTCGCAGCGCGGGCAATTGAAGGCTCTCCCCACCTGCAGCTTGGCACGGAGGAAAAAGAGGTCCTCACAGACGGCCTGGCGCTCATCACAAGCTGCAGGGGGACCCTGAGTTTGCCCAGGGCTTTTGCCCAGTTGAATCTCTGAAAGTTGGGCATCTCAGAACCAACTCCACTCTGGACAAACCAGGGTGATTGGTCACCCTCCCAAGATGGCGGGCTTGAATTTGGATAGGCTGGTTCCTAGGGAGCTAGGGGGATGGGACTCATAGAAAGGGCCTGGGGTTTGGTGTCTCTTCTTCTTAGGTTCAAACCCTGGCCCTTCCAGTCATTTGAATCTGAGAACGTTGCTTAAGCCCTCACTAAGCCTCAGTTTCCTCATCTGGAAAATGGGGCTGGTAAAGCATATCTTCCAGAATGGCTGGGGGATAGAAGAAGGAATGAATGTTCCGGGCCTGGCACAGAGGAGTGGATCGGATATGGCAAAGTGGACATGAACGGGGTGCAGGGTCATGGCCTGATCATTCCCCAGTGTGGGCTCCCTTTCCTGGTTACGTAACCTATTAACAAGGGAGTGGACGGGATGCTTTCGGGACACCCCAAGTCCTCATACTGAGCCAAAGTGAAAGGCCATGGCCACCACTCGGACTTCCCAGACGTGGGTACCAAGAGTCCCCATAGACCATTCAGAGCCTTTTGTGGTCAGCGCAGGAGGTGCGAAAGGAATAGTGATGACAACGGTCACTTCTGTTTCTTGCTCTGTGCCAGGCAAGCCCCGTGTTGAGCATTGCCCTCCACCATCCCACTTAATCCCCCCTGTGTGACACCATGAGGGCAGGGGGAGATTACAGCTTCCATCTGGCAAGTAAGGAGACGGTACTCAGAGAGAGGATGGCATTTACTGAAGGCCATACGACGTGCCCTGACCCCGCGGGCACTGACCCTGTGGCAGTGTGACGCCACAACTGTGCTTCTACCAGGGTGTCTTGTGGCCTTCCTGCCTGGACGGATCGGAGAGTCCCTGGGGACTATAAGGCACTGAGGATAAAGAGAGGGAAGGACTTGGGACCAGCAGATGGCATAATGATTACATCACTGGATTCCCACATGGCCGACCCTGGTTCGAGTCCCAGATCCAGAGGCTTGAAACTCATGCTGGGCATGTGTGTGTGCATGCCCCAAATTCTAAAAGGAGAATGGAGGAGAAGTGATTTCATCCTCCACGGGAAGCGGGGGGTGGGGGGGTGATTCTTTGCTTTCTGTCTCTGTCTCTCCAGCAAGTGCACACACCCTATAGCAAAAATTTCTCTCTAAAATAAATAAATAAATAAAATAGGGGGAAGGACTGTGGGCAGAGCTGAGAAGCCCTCTGGTCATCAGCTTTGTCTACCCTCTGCAGCGGGCAACGCGCCTTTCTGTTCTCAGCACAAGTGGGGTAGGGCCCAGTTCTGGACACCTGCCTGTATCCTGCACCCTCACCCCTACACCCACAGCCTATCTGGGCCCTCCTACCTCTGTGTCTTAAAAAGCTATTTCTTTTCCTTTAGGCCTCCACCCCTCATGGCCTCGCTTTGAAAACCTCCTATACATGCTGCAAAGCCCAACTTCTTGGTGCCCAGTCCTTATCCCCATACATCCCTGCCGGGGGCTTGTTTGCTGACTCAATCATTGCATCTGTCCAGCACCTGACATTCAACAGTAGGAAGAGGATGGAAAAACTGTTGGTCAGAAAAGTCCCAGCTGTCTCACTTACCCCACCTACATGACAATCAGCCGATGTTTTGACCCTAGAGATGTGTACACCACTGTGTTTCATGCTCACGGGATGCCAGGAGGTGGGTATCGCCGTTTCTGTTTTCTAGGTCAGTGGTACGCACACTATGGCCCACGGGCCAGGTGACTGTTTCTGTAAATAAAGTTTTATTGGACATGGCTATGCTCCTTCATGCATGTATGTCCATAGCTGATTTCATGCTATAGGGACAAAGTGGCATGGTTGCCATGGAAACGATGACCCATGGCAACATTACTGCCTAGCCCTTCACAGAGAAAGTGTGCTGGCCCCTCTAAAGGAAGATGAAGAGCCCAGGTTTAGAGAGGCTTAGCAACTGACTCCAGTTAGCTCAGAGAGCTAAGGACCACTCTGGCGTTCAAACCTCAGAACCCCAGACTTCAAGGTGGATTGTAGGGATATGACCCAAACATCATCCTTGCTTTCTTCCAAAGACCTTTCTTTCAATCAGCTGCCAGGAGGGATGGCCATGCCGCAATCCCTTCTCCTTCATTTTCTTCTTGGGATTTTAGGCATACATGCACACGTACTCAGCGTGAGTTTTAAGTCGCCAGGTCCAGGACTCGAACTGTGGTCAACCACGTGGGAGTCCAGCGACATATCCATTATGCCATCTGCTGGTTCCCAAACCCCTTGGCGGAGGTTCCCCAGTGCTGCTGGGTGGCCTGCCTCTGTGGTGGAGTAGTAGCTGCCTATGGTCCAACCAGGAGGCTCAAGAGGGGTGCTTTGAGGCACAAGGGGGTCAGGGAAAAGGGCAGGTTGGGGAAGTTTTGTTTGCTTGTTTTTGTTTCTTACAAATGAAAATGCATTTGATAAAAATTTTTTAAAAACCAAACTCACTTCGCCCAGGAATTTTCCTAGCATTCTCAACTCCAGCGTAGCAGGCTGAGTCCACCCTCGCTTCCCTGTTTTCCACTGCAGAGGGGCTGCCTCAGGCTAGGCTTGGCCAGGGCAGCTCAGTCTCTGGGTCTTGGGACCGCCCCCATTGCAGGAGACAAAACTCCTTCCCCTGCCCCACACCCCAGCTCTGCCAAAGCTTCCCTCCCCAAGTCGAGCCCACCTTCCCCATCTGAATCCCTGGCGTCCCTCTCCCCAGCACCTCCAGAGGTCTGCCGCCTCCCGCCAGACCCTGGGAGCTTCATTTCTAACTGGGATCCAATTTCAGATCGTATTCCTCTTTCTTTGGCCTTTTTCTTTTTAATAAAGCTGTTCTGTGTCTCCA
This sequence comes from Tupaia belangeri chinensis, assembly GCF_000334495.1. Classification (NCBI taxonomy): domain Eukaryota; kingdom Metazoa; phylum Chordata; class Mammalia; order Scandentia; family Tupaiidae; genus Tupaia; species Tupaia belangeri. The sequence goes on along the minus strand of NW_006159813.1, from coordinate 6,091,395 downwards.
CCCCGCCTCCCCTTCTGCATTCTTCCCATCTTAGTCTCCCCCGGCCCCCTCCTGTAGGAAATGTCCTGGATTCTCTCGCTGGGGTGTAATGGTTAAATTGCTACCAGCTGATTAAACAGCAGCCCTGGAAGCTGTAATCCTCAACCTTCAGGAACCTGGGGAGGCAGGGACGGGGTGCTGACCGCTGAGCGCCTGCTGACCCCCAGAGCAGCCCGCCCAACTTCACTCCTTTCATTTGTCCCAGGCCCCTTAATAGAATTCCCTGGGAAGGCTGGAGGGAAGGGGCGGGGGAGGAGGGCTCCTGGAGGAGGGGAAGAGAAAAGTGGGGAGGAGGGCTCCACCCGCCCTGGCCTACCCTCCAAGGAATGTTGGCTCCCACCCCTGCCCCTTCCCTGCCCTCCCGTAAAACCACACAAACTCACACACACACACACTCTCACCCCCATGCTTGTGCACAGACACAGATGTTCACGGACATCCACACTCTCACTCCCTCACCCCCTTACATGCACAGCCACACACACACACACTCTCACACTCATACAGATGACACGCTTGAACACACAGTCACACCTGCACACACACGCATACGGTCACATGTGTGCGTGCACTTTGACACCCTCTGGACCCAGGCTGTTCTCATCCGCTGCAGAATGAAGACCAGATGGACAGACCTCACCTGTCCCACTCCCTCCCCGAGGGAAACCTGCTTCCCACACCTGGCTGTAGGGA
>NW_006159813.1:6084374-6090628 GCF_000334495.1 Tupaia belangeri chinensis | reverse complement strand
TTGGAAGAGGGAGTGAGGTGTGGGGAACAGTGAGGCCAGTAGGAAACCAGGAATTTTTCTTTTCATTTCTTTTTAAAACATAGTGATGTATTTCATTATATTTATTATTTTTACTGATTTATTTATTTATTTTACTCCAGGGCATGCACACTCACCAGGGGGAGAGAAGAAGAAGAGAGAGAGAGAGAGAAGAGAGAGAAAGAAAGTGAGAAAGCAAGCTACCGGGTCTGGGCCCCGAATTGCAGTCAGCCATGTGGGAATCCAGCACCTTACCACCATGCCACCTGCTGGCCCTTTTATTTATTTATTTCAGACATTTCTTTATCTATTTATTTATTTGTTCTGATTTTTTTTTTCAAGCCACCGGGTCTGGGATGTGAACTACTGTGGGCCATGTGGGAATCCAGCACCTTAGTCGCCTTGCTCAGTTTTATTTGCAAATGCAGAATGAAGGCTTTGCAAAGTGGTCCTGAGGCTCCAGCAAGCTTGTGCACTTCAGAGCACCCAGCCCAGCCGGGTACAGAGCGCGGGTTCTCGTGAACAGTTTGTGCTGCAGGGCAGGGGTGCAGCGTGACCAGCATAACCTTCAAACACCTCAAAGCTGTGTGTCCCTGGGCTCCTCGCTGGACACCTCTGACCCTCAGCTCTTTTCCTGCAAGCTGGCCCATGCCAACAGGCTGAGACTGAGTGCACCAGGGAGCAGCCGAGCTGAACACAAGCCAGCTCCCTCCAACGGCTGCCCCCATGCAACTGACCTCGCTATCTGTCAGTTTGTGTCCTGGGTGAGAGTGGCAGGGGCTGACCGGCCTCCTTGGGAAAGTTTATTTCCGTGGAAAGTATAGCTCAGAGGAGATGAGAATCTGGCCTTGCTTCCTCCCCGCTCCCTCACGCTGACTCAGAAACCAGAGGGAAGAGCCTGCCTGGGCCAGTGGGAGTTGGCTACAAACACAGGGAGGTCTGTCACTGGTCCAAATTCTCTGGAAACCTTTTTCCTTCCACTGGGAAGCCTCAGACGGGTAGGACAGAGCATGGGCCGGGCTTGCTTCTGTGGACTGGTTTGAATGATGCATAGAAATAAGCTGATTCCAGGGGCCCGCAGATGACACAGTGGTTAAGGCATTGGACTCCCACGTGGTTGACCACAGTTCAAGTCCCAGACCCGGTGGCTTGAAACTCACGCTGGGCCCTTGTGTGTGTGGGTGTGCCCAAAATCCTGAGAGGAGAATGGAGGAGAAGGAATTGCAGCCTGGCCATCCTCCTAGGGGGTGATTCCTCACTTTCTCTTTCTCTATCTCTCTGGCAAGTGCACGCACCCTATAACAAAAATCTCTCTAAAAAATAAAGAAAGAAAGAAGTTGATTTGCGTCTTCCTGGATCCTGAGAATGAGGTCTGATGTGGAAATAGGGTCTTTGCAGATGTAACTAAGAATCAAGGAAAGATGGCCCTGAGTCAGGGTGAGCCTAACACAAGGACCCAGAAGGTCATGTGATGATGGAAGCAGAGATTGGAGAGCTGCTGCCACCAGCCGAGGAATACCAAGAGCCACTAGCAACTGCAAGAGTCAAGGAAGGGCTCTCCCCCAGAGACTTCAAGGGGAGGCGGGCCCTGCTGACGCCTTCATTTTGGACTTTCGGCCTCCCGAACCGTGAGTCAACACATTTCTTTCGTTTTCAGTCACCTAATTTGTGGTCGTTTGTTAGAGCCACCACAGGAAATGAATGCGCCTGGCAAACTATCACTGATGGTTCCATTTTAAAGGCAGAGAAACCAAGGCACAGAGAAGGGAAGGCAAGTCCTTTGAAGTCCTGGTTGGTTGGAAGTGAAGGAAGGATTCCAACCTGGGTCTCTCTGACAGCAGTGCCAGCCCCTGCACCACGGAGTCCACTGAGCAAGGACATTTCTGTAGGGGAGGGAGGGACGTGATGAAGGATGTGGGGGAGGCCGGTGTTGGCTTCCTCAGAAACCAGCAGCCAGACGAGGAAGCTGTAGCCAGCAGACCAGGGGACAGAACCCAGACCAAGGCATCCCTACCTGGGTGAGAGTCCACGGCGACCTCTGAAAATTCTGCTGGGCTCGCTCTCAGCCCCATCTCAATCTACCCTCAAGCCCACCTCTCTGTGTCAGGCTCCCTGGAGCTGAGGACAGCCCTGGGGGAGTTGTGGCAAAGACAGTCTGGTCATGGCTAACCGGAAAGGTCATCCTCTCTGGGAGCTGCCCTCCTCCTCTGTAGGCAATGAGTATTCACCCAGAAGCCCAGCAGTGCGGGGCCCAGGGAGGACTGCTCTTAGGATAACTTCACCACCCAGGGGGCATTTACCAGAAGACCAGAGGACATTTGGGGACCCACTGGCACCAATTGGATCACGAGAATCACAGAAGCTTGGGTTCAAATCATAATTTGAGCCCTGAGTATCTGGGTGACCATAAATGGGCCTATTATTGCACTTGACCTTGGTGTTCTGGTCTGTAACATGGGGATCATAGAATAAAGTTTCCCTCTTAGGGGACCAGCAGGTGGCATGGTGGTTAAGACTCTGGACACTCCCACATGACCAACCACAGTTCAAGTCCCAGACCTGGTAGCTTGCTTTCTCCCGTTCCCTCTTTCTTTCTGTCTCTGATCAAATTAAAAGAAATGAATGCATATATAAAATTAAATAACTAATTCTTTTTTTTTTTTTGAGAGGTTTTTGCTATAGGGCGTGTGCACTCGCCAGACAGAGAGAGATAGAGAGACAGAAAGCGAGAAATCACCCCCCAGGGGGGATGGTCACACCGCAATCCCTTCTCCTCCATTCTCCTCTCAGGATCTTGGGCATGCACGCACACGCACCTGGCATGAGTTCTAAGCCACCGGGTCCGGGATGCGAACCGCGGTCGACTACGTGGGAATCCAGTGACATAGCCTTTACGCTAACTGCTGGTTCCCAAATAACTAATTCTTTTAAAAAATTATGTCTTAGGTTATGGTAGGGATTAGATGAGAATCTACATATAAAGTGCCCAGCACTCGGTAGTGGAAACTGTTACTATATTTTCTTTTGGGGTTCTTTTTTTTTTTTTTTCTCCCCTTTGTTCAGCTCAGAAAGAGGAAGTTAAGGTAGCAAAGTGAGTAATGGCTGCATCTGGAAACAGATCAAAGGTGGCCGGCCAAGCTGACTTTGCTGGTTGGGTGTATCTTCAGAGCTCACCATCACTGGGTATTGTTTTGTTTTGTTTTTTGAGAAAGATTTTTTTTTGCTCTAAGGTGTGTGTGCTTGCTGGAGAGAGACAGAGAGAGAAAGTGAGAAACCACTCCCCAGGGGGTATGGCCACGCTGCCATCCCTTCTCCATTCTCCTTGGGATTTAGAGCTTGCACCTTTGCTGGTTGGGTGTATCTTCAGAGCTCACCATCACTGGGTATTGTTTTGTTTTGTTTTTTGAGAAAGATTTTTTTTTGCTCTAAGGTGTGTGTGCTTGCTGGAGAGAGACAGAGAGAGAAAGTGAGAAACCACTCCCCAGGGGGTATGGCCACGCTGCCATCCCTTCTCCATTCTCCTTGGGATTTAGAGCTTGCACGTACCTGGTGTGAGTTTCAAACCAACGGATCTGGGACTTGAACCGTGGTCAGCTATGTAAGAATCCAGCACCTTAACCACCACACTACCAGCTGGCCTGGTCATTTCTTGTCTTAAGAAAACTTCAGGGTCATGGGCCGGCAGGTGGCATGGTGGTTAAGGGTGCTGGACTCCCATATGGCCAAGCATGATTTGTATCCCGAATCTGGTGGCTTTCTCTCTCTCTCCTCCCTCTCTCTCCCTCGCTGGTCAAATGAAAATAAATAAATAAAGTTAAATAAAATAATTTAAAAAATACGTCAGGGTTGGACTGGATAGGCAAGGTCATGCAAAGCTGCAGGAAGCCAACTGCCCATTCTCTTCCTCCAGTCGGGAGGGAGCCATGAGTCCCTAGAGACACCACTCAGGCCATGTCCTGGTGAAGATGCACTGGAAAGGGGGTCCCGGGCCCCTGCAGACCCAGCTCTGACCATTGGAGCTGGTCACCTTCCAATATCCTGTTTGTTCCCATCTAAACCAGGTGGGACTTCAGGCTGTGTTGGGCAAGCAAATCTACTTCCTTATCCGACCCACAGGTCTTCTCTAAAGTTCAGCTCACGGCAGCGGACTCCCATGTAGTTGACTGCTGTTCGAGTCTCAGGCCCAGTGGCTTAAACTCACACTGGGTGCTTGTATGTCTATGCTCAAGATCCAGAGAGGAGAATGGAGGAGAAGGGATTGCGGTGTGGCCATCCCCCCTGGGGGTGATTTCTCGCTTTCTGTCTCTCTGTCTCTCTGTGGCTTTCTGGCGAGCGTACGCGCCCTATAGCAAAAAACTCTCCCAATAAATAAATAAATAAAAATGAACCAATTTATGTATTGTTTCTTTTTATGCCAGAGAGAGAGGAGACACCCCAAACAAAGTCTGGTCATGCCACACCCTTTTTTCTACAATTCAGCATCCGGTCACAATATTGAGCATGAAGATGTGAGCCTGGCATGTGTTTTAAACTGGGAGGGGGGGTGAGACTCGAACTCGGGTCAGATGGGATCTGGCATCTTCTGTACAGTGGTTAAGTGCTGCACTATTTTTCATAAAGGCAGCCACTGAGCTGCTTTTATCACCTCTATTCCCACAGCAGAGTAAGAAGCTTGCATCCCATGTTCCTATTTCTGACTTTTCTTCTTCTGACTCTTTTTTTTTTTTTTTTTTTTTTAAGGGTTGGGCTGGGCTGCCATCTGCCCAAGGCAACCCCCTCCTAATTCTCCAGCTCAAATGGCAGTCTCACTCGCTTTCTCGAGCTTGGCTTGAACCCAGCACCTTACTGTGCCTCTGCCAGGCTTCTGCTGCACCGCTCGCACTTCGCTATTAGTGCAGTTATCACATCACTCATGAGACCCGCGGCCGTTCATTGAGCTGCTACTATGTGCCAGGTTCCGTGCGCATCGTCTCAGTTAGGCCTGGTCATAACCCAAGACAGCATGGTGCTTTTACAGATGAGGCCCCTGAAGTTCAGCCAGGGGAGCTGCTTGACTCAGGTCACCTGTTTGGGGACTCAGGGTTTGAATACGGGTCCGCTCCACTTCACACTGTGGTCCCTAAACATCCCAGTACACGACACTGGCCTTAGTTACTTGCAGGCTTGTCCCTCTGTCTCAACCTTGAGTCCCATGGATCTCAGGGTATCAGATTTATAAGACCGGGAAGACACGGTTATTATTTAAACAAAGAAATGATATAAATGTATGATTAAATCAATTTGATTTTAAACCAGACTATACTAGTCCCCATGGTGCATTGCTAATGTATTGAACGGCAGGATGCTAAACCAAACTGTAGTTTCAGGATCTGAATTGACCTGAAAACTCACCAAGTGTGTACCCAAGATCCTGAGGGACTAGAGGACTGTGGGAAGGGGACTGTGGCATGACCAGACCCTGTTGAGGGTATTGGTCTCTCTCTCACACGTGTGCATGCATGCACTCTCTCCCATGAATTAAAAAAATAAAGAAGGCAATAATAGTCAAAATTCATCACTTAATTAATTTACTGCATTTCCTATTATTTATGTTCTAGAGATGATTGATATCTATTCTATCTTTGTAGTGAAAATACAGCACAATCTCTTCACAGCTCTGTTCAGCGACCTCACCTCAGTAGCTTGAGATTGGCCATGATGGGAGTATTTACACCATGGAAAGTGGCAAACACTAGGGATTTCCTCCAGAGGGGCAAGTGTGAAACATTTACCAGCACCACCAATCACACGCTTTGTGGTAGGTAAGATAATCCCCTTTTATCAGAGGAAGCCACTGAGGCTCAGGTTTGTGGTCAACCTAAAGTCAATGACTAGACAATGATGGAACCTGAACTGGATCTCATGTCATGCCATTCCCACTGTGTGGATATACCTTTACGTCTGCTGAAGGAGAAAAAAATTCAGAGGCTCACCGCTTCGCAACTTGACTGCTATTTTGTGTTTGGTTTGTAGAAGCAGAAGATGATTGGGACCAGCAGATGGCGTAATGGTTACGCCCCTGGAGTCCCCCGTAGTCGACCGAGGTTTGAGTCTCAGACCTGGCAGTTTAAAACTCACAGTGGGCGCATGTGCATGTGGGTCCAATATCCTGAGGGGATAATGGAGAAGAAAGGATTGGAATGTGGCCATCCCCGCAGGGTCTGATTTCTTGCTTTCTGTCTCTCTGGTGAGTGCAC
>NW_006159813.1:6076388-6084111 GCF_000334495.1 Tupaia belangeri chinensis | reverse complement strand
GCACTAAAGTAAAAATCAAAAAAAAAAAAAAAAAAAAAAAGTGACCTGAGTGACCAGCTATTCAGAAGACCCCGAATAGTAGATCCTCCATCTGAGAGGGAGGAAGAACGAGACAAAAAGATGACAACCTGATGTTCAAAACAGACTGAAATCTCATTCCACTCACTCAAGCATTCAAGACCTAGTGTTAAATTGGCCAATTAAAAGTAATTTCATCTTGGGGCGGGCTGCTGGCATAATGATTAAGGTGCTGGACTCCCACATGGCTGACCATGGTTCGAGTCCTGGACCTGGCAGCTTTCTTTCTCACTTGCCTTTTCTTGCTCTCTGGCCAGATTAAAATAAAAAATAAAAAAATAATAATTCTTTTTTAAAAAAAAGTAATTTGGGGACCTGCAGTTGGTGTAATGGCTATGTGGCTGGACTCTCATGTAGTCAACCATAGTCCAAGTCTCGGACCTGGTGGCTTAAACTCATGCCGTGTACATTATACTTGTGTGCCCAAGATTCTGAGAGGAGAATGAAGGAGAAGGGACTGTGGTGTGGCCATCTCCCTTGGGGAGTAATTTCTGGTTTTCTGTCTTTCTGTCTCTCTCTGTCTTTCTGTCAAGTGCATGCGCCCTATCGGAAAAACCTCTCCCCCCAAAAAGTAATTGCATCTCTAGTGCCTCTTTGAAAGTTCTTTCTTCTTCTTCTTCTTTTTTTTTTTTTAGAGGTTTTTGCTACAGGGCACGTGTGCTCACCAGAGGGACAGAGAGAGACTAAGGGAGACAGAGAGACAGAAAGCAAGAAATCACTCCCCAGGGGGGATGGCCACGCTACAATCCCTTCTCCTCCATTCTCCTCTTGGGATCTTGGGCACACACTCACACGCGTCTGGTGTGAGTTTAAGTCACAGGGTCCGGGACTCCAACTGCAGTCAACTACATGGGAGTTCAGCGATACAGCCATTATGCTAACTGCTGGTCCCAAGAGTTCTTTCTTTTTTTTAAAGAATTACTTTATCTAACTTTAATTAATTAATTAATTTTAATTTGACCAGAGAGGAACAGAGTGAGAGAAAGAGAGAAAGGGAAAGGAAGAAAGCAAGTTGCCAGGTTCAGGACTCGAACTGCCATGGACCATGTGCGAGTCCAGCGCCCTTAACCACAATGCCACCTGTTGGCCCCGAGAATTATTTCAATAAGACTTAAAAATTCCTCTTTCATTTCTCTGTAGAATAAAGTAACATCGCTACCGCCCCCTCAAATGGGGTCACTTGCTGTAAAGTAACGAGACGCCTTGTTCCGTTTACTTCATTATCTCAGAGCTACGCTTCCATTCTCGCACTCTGCCATTGTCGAACTGCCTCTGTCAGTTACACATGTATTTGTATGTAGATCTCAAAGTCCCTCTTGTGAAAGAGTCTGAGCTCAGCAAATATCAGAAGAGGCCGAACCCCTCCGTTGGTAAATATCATACGTGCTGCGTGGAGGAGGGCAGAGAACTTGGCCTGGCTACTCCAGAGGGGCACGATCGTTGCTCCTGAGAATGTTGTAATCCCGTTGGGGATTCCAACACAAGCCTGTACTAAGTGGACGAAGAACAGTAAGAGAGGCGATGCAGTCACGGAACTAACCCAGGGGACCGTTCAACCGCTATTATGAGAGAGATGCAAATGAAAACAACCCTTAGAAATTATTTTTGCCAACTTTCAAACCTGCAAGGTTGAGGGCAAAAGACCAAATCCTAATAATGATCAAAGCTGGTGAGAATTTGGTGAGCCAGCTTGTTTTTAAAAAAATTTTTAGGGGTTTTTGCCTTAAGGCATTTGTGCTTGGTAGGGAGAGAGACAGAGACAGTGAGAGAGAAAGTGAGAGATCACCCCCCAGGGTGGATAGCCATGCTGCAAACCCTTCTCCTCTATTCTACTCCTAGGATCTTTGGCATGCATGCACACGTGCCCAGCATGAATTTCAAGCCACTGGGTCCAGGACTTGAACCACAGTTGGCCATGTGGGAGTCCAGCAACGTAATCGCTATGCCATCTGCTGGCTCTGAGCCAGATTTTTTTTTTTTTTTTTTTTGCTAGAGGGTGTGTGTGCTTGCTGGAGATGAGAGACAGAGGAAAAGTGAGAAAGCACCTCCTGTAGGGGATGACCATGCCACAATCTTTTCTCCTTTCTGGCTTTTGTACATGCATACACATGTGCCTGGTATGTTTTTCAAACTGCTGGTCCAGGACTTGAGCTGTGCCGTCCACCATCTGGGACCCAACAGCCTTAATTACAGCCTTTTAGGAGCAAAGCAGGTAGATAATGCCTTAGTTCCACCCTATTTTATTTTATTTTTTTTTAATGGGAGAAGGTGGGAAGAGAAAGAGACAAAATGGTAGAAATGGAGATGGGAGGTGGAAATGGAGAGATGGAGAAAGAAGAAGGTAGGTGGTGTTGACAGGGTCTCTGTTTTGAGATCCTCCTGCTCCAGCCTCCCAATCAGCTAGGCTGACAGGTGCACAGCCACGCCCAGTGTGTCCAGGTTGGCTCAGGAACTGAACCCAGGCCCCTCATGTGGCCTCCAGGCTCCCAAGGGATGCCACTCCCTGGGCACCACTGCGGCTGGGCCACTTAGCTCCGTCTTCACATGCTCTCCAGGTGCCCTCAGCCACAGCACAGACTGTCTTCAGACTGTCTTCTAAAAATATTCCACGCACCGGCTTGGAAACAGCGCACATGGATTTCTCACAGTTCTGGAGAGTGGAAGGCCAAGATCAGAGGCCAGCAGGATTGGGTTCCAGGTTGGGTTGTAGACTGTCGGCTTCTTGTTGTATCTTCAAATGACAGAAAGAGGACAGCGAGCTCTCTGGGGTCCCTTTCTCTTTTTTTCTTTTTGAAGAATTATTTTATTGAACTTTCTTTCTTTCTTTCAATTTGACCAGAGAGGGACAGAGTGAGAAAGAGAGAGAGAAAGTGAGAAAGCAAGCTGCCAGGTCCAGGATTTAAACCACAGTTGGCCACATGGGAGTCTAGCACCCCTAACCACCATGCCACCTGCCAGACCCCGGGGTCCCTTTTATAAGGGCATTAATTCCATTCATGAGCTAATGCCGCCCAAGACCCCACCTCCTGATCCACAGATGAAACCCCTTGGGGACCTTTGTCCAATATGACTCTGTTTATGAAAGGAGGACATTTGTGTACAGAGACAGAGCATAGAAGGAAGATGAGGTGAAGGGACCTAGGGGGAAGAGGGCCATCTTTGTAGACCCCAGGAGGGTCACCTGGAACAGACTCCGCCCTCACAGCCGACCCTGCTGACACCTTTGATTCTAGACTTGCAACGTCTCACAAACTAGCCCACCATTTTACAGCGGAGGTTTCCCAAGTCACCCAGCAACAGTTCCAACCCAGGTATCTCCAACCCCCAGACCCACACTCTTAGCCACAACTCTAAAATAGATCGTAAGGACCAGCAGATGATGTAGCAGTTCCATAGCTAGACTCCCACGTGGCTGACTGCAGTTCGAGTCCTAGACCCGGCAGCTTGAAACTCACACGGGGCATGTGTACGTGCATGCCCAAAATCCCAAGAGGAGAATGGAAGAGAAGGGATTACAGTGTGGCCATTCCCCCTGGGGGCTGATTTCTCACTCTCTGTCTCTCTGGCAAGCGCATGTTCCCTACAGCAAAAAATTTCTCTTTAACAAAGTAAAAAATAAAATAAAATTATAAGTGGCAGGCAATGGGGAGCTAGAGAAGGTTTGAGCGGGAGAGTGAGCCCATCAGAACTAACTTTCAGGTGGAACAGCATCATCTCAGAGGTCAAAAAGTTCCTTTTCATGTTTAACATCAATCTCTTTTATGCCGGGGCTCACGGCCTCAGGTCTGGTTTCTAGGAGACAGGCAGAATGCCTCCTCCAGGCCTCCTCGTAAAACCTCCATGCAGAGGAGAAGTAGGTAATTAAGTGTATCTTGGCCATCTCCTCCCCATGCCTTTATTCTCCCTGGGAGGACCTGTGGTCTCTGTCTTTGATCTTTCCTCGCTCTGCCCTGGGGCTTCCCCAGCCACTGAAGAAGGTGTGAGTGGAGTATGGGAATGGTTGAGGACAAGTGTCAGGGACCCAGGGCTGACCCAGAACCCATGGGTGGAAGGAAGGCGCACTGGCTGGTAGTGGGGTGGCCTGGGGCCCAGGCTGACCCTGCCTGTGCTGTGTGGCCACAGGGAGTCCTAGATCCCCGACCACCCAGCATGGGGCTAAGGGCCCTGTCTCTCTGAGCGCCGTATGGCTCGTATGGCTCGGAGAGCCACAGCCACGTAATAGCTCAGAGATTCTGCTTCTCCCACTTCAAAAGGCTGTGTGTGTACAGCAGAGCTGGAGAGAAGAGAGGAGCTGGTTCTTGTACCCTGAGTCATTACGAAACTCCTCTCCCACCCTCCCCCCTGCCTGCGGCCTCCGCCCTCCCCATTCTCTGTTCAGTTTGCAAGACTCTTATTCCTGCCAAATGAGTCACTGATGTGGGAAAGTTCATTTACTTTGGCTGACATCCCCAACGCTCCGAGAAACGGAGACCACGCACCTACTGCCGCCAAAGACACAAACCATCGAGTGATTCAGTTATTCCTCCCTGCATTCATTCATTCTCAGAACGCGAGTGTTTCTTTAGCACACACACGTGGGCAGCCCTACCTATTAATTTGTGTCTCAGGCAGTAAATGGGAGGAAGAAATGAGGTAATATGTTAAAATGCTTATATAATGGGGTTGGCAAGTGGTGAGGTGGTTAAGGGTGCTGGACTCCCACATGGCCAACCGTGGTTCGAGTCCCGGACCTAGCGGCTTGCTTTCTGTAGAGTGGAAGGCCAAGATCAGAGGCCAGCAGGATTGGGTTCCAGGTTGGGTTGTAGACTGTCGGCTTCTTGTTGTATCTTCAAATGACAGAAAGAGGACAGCGAGCTCTCTGGGGTCCCTTTCTCTTTTTTTCTTTTTGAAGAATTATTTTATTGAACTTTCTTTCTTTCTTTCAATTTGACCAGAGAGGGACAGAGTGAGAAAGAGAGAGAGAAAGTGAGAAAGCAAGCTGCCAGGTCCAGGATTTAAACCACAGTTGGCCACATGGGAGTCTAGCACCCCTAACCACCATGCCACCTGCCAGACCCCGGGGTCCCTTTTATAAGGGCATTAATTCCATTCATGAGCTAATGCCGCCCAAGACCCCACCTCCTGATCCACAGATGAAACCCCTTGGGGACCTTTGTCCAATATGACTCTGTTTATGAAAGGAGGACATTTGTGTACAGAGACAGAGCATAGAAGGAAGATGAGGTGAAGGGACCTAGGGGGAAGAGGGCCATCTTTGTAGACCCCAGGAGGGTCACCTGGAACAGACTCCGCCCTCACAGCCGACCCTGCTGACACCTTTGATTCTAGACTTGCAACGTCTCACAAACTAGCCCACCATTTTACAGCGGAGGTTTCCCAAGTCACCCAGCAACAGTTCCAACCCAGGTATCTCCAACCCCCAGACCCACACTCTTAGCCACAACTCTAAAATAGATCGTAAGGACCAGCAGATGGTGTAGCAGTTCCATAGCTAGACTCCCACGTGGCTGACTGCAGTTCGAGTCCTAGACCCGGCAGCTTGAAACTCACACGGGGCATGTGTACGTGCATGCCCAAAATCCCAAGAGGAGAATGGAAGAGAAGGGATTACAGTGTGGCCATTCCCCCTGGGGGCTGATTTCTCACTCTCTGTCTCTCTGGCAAGCGCATGTTCCCTACAGCAAAAAATTTCTCTTTAACAAAGTAAAAAATAAAATAAAATTATAAGTGGCAGGCAATGGGGAGCTAGAGAAGGTTTGAGCGGGAGAGTGAGCCCATCAGAACTAACTTTCAGGTGGAACAGCATCATCTCAGAGGTCAAAAAGTTCCTTTTCATGTTTAACATCAATCTCTTTTATGCCGGGGCTCACGGCCTCAGGTCTGGTTTCTAGGAGACAGGCAGAATGCCTCCTCCAGGCCTCCTCGTAAAACCTCCATGCAGAGGAGAAGTAGGTAATTAAGTGTATCTTGGCCATCTCCTCCCCATGCCTTTATTCTCCCTGGGAGGACCTGTGGTCTCTGTCTTTGATCTTTCCTCGCTCTGCCCTGGGGCTTCCCCAGCCACTGAAGAAGGTGTGAGTGGAGTATGGGAATGGTTGAGGACAAGTGTCAGGGACCCAGGGCTGACCCAGAACCCATGGGTGGAAGGAAGGCGCACTGGCTGGTAGTGGGGTGGCCTGGGGCCCAGGCTGACCCTGCCTGTGCTGTGTGGCCACAGGGAGTCCTAGATCCCCGACCACCCAGCATGGGGCTAAGGGCCCTGTCTCTCTGAGCGCCGTATGGCTCGTATGGCTCGGAGAGCCACAGCCACGTAATAGCTCAGAGATTCTGCTTCTCCCACTTCAAAAGGCTGTGTGTGTACAGCAGAGCTGGAGAGAAGAGAGGAGCTGGTTCTTGTACCCTGAGTCATTACGAAACTCCTCTCCCACCCTCCCCCCTGCCTGCGGCCTCCGCCCTCCCCATTCTCTGTTCAGTTTGCAAGACTCTTATTCCTGCCAAATGAGTCACTGATGTGGGAAAGTTCATTTACTTTGGCTGACATCCCCAACGCTCCGAGAAACGGAGACCACGCACCTACTGCCGCCAAAGACACAAACCATCGAGTGATTCAGTTATTCCTCCCTGCATTCATTCATTCTCAGAACGCGAGTGTTTCTTTAGCACACACACGTGGGCAGCCCTACCTATTAATTTGTGTCTCAGGCAGTAAATGGGAGGAAGAAATGAGGTAATATGTTAAAATGCTTATATAATGGGGTTGGCAAGTGGTGAGGTGGTTAAGGGTGCTGGACTCCCACATGGCCAACCGTGGTTCGAGTCCCGGACCTAGCGGCTTGCTTTCTCACTTTCTCTCTCTCTCTGTCCCTCTCTGCTCAAATTAAAAAAAAAAAAAGAATAAAGTTAAATCAAACAATTTTATAATAATAGTAATAATAAATAGCTAATCCCAACTGAGGATGTATTATTATGTGTGTCAGGCTGTTAGGTAAATCTTTTTTTTTTTTGGAGATTTTTGCTACAGGGGGTGTGTGCTTGCTGGAGATAGAGATAGAAAGTGAGAAATCATCCCTCAAGGGAAATGCTGCAATCGCTTCGTCTTCCTTCTCCCCTCGGGATTTTGGGCACGCACGTACATGCACTGATGTGAGTTTCAAACCTCCAGGTCTAAGACTTGAACTGCAGTCAGCCATGTGGGAGTCCAGCGACATGACCATTATGCCATCAGCTGCTCCCACTCCAGGTAAATCTTCTACCTGCTTTATTTGTGGCCTTTACTCCTGACGCTGCTCTGTGGAGTGCAGATGGTTACTATCTTCATTCGGAGTGAGGCTGGCCCCACCACTTAGTGGTTCAGGGAGCCACTTGGTCAACCATGCAGTTTGAATCCCTGCCCTGGTGGCTTGGAAAACATATGGGAGGGGCTGATAGGTGGTATGGTGGTTAGGACACTGGATTCCCACATGGCGGACCATCGTTCGAGTCCTGAACCCAGTAGCTTGCGGATCGTAGTGAGCATGTGTGCGTGCATCCCTGAGGTCCTGAGAGGAGAATGGAGAAGTTATTGCACATGGCTATCCTACTGGGATGATTTCTCACTTTCTCTCTCTCGGTCTCTCTCCAGTGAGCACACGCGCTCTATGGCAAA
>NW_006159813.1:6074776-6076302 GCF_000334495.1 Tupaia belangeri chinensis | reverse complement strand
GGAGGGAGGGAGGGAGGAAGGAGAAGGAAGAAAGGAAGGAAGGAAGGAAGGAAGGAAGGAAGGAAGGAAGGAAGAAAAGAAAAGGAAAGGAAAAGAAAAAAGAAAAGAAAAGAAAAAAGAAAAAAGAAAAGAAAAGAAAAGAAAAGAAAAGGGAAAGGAAAGGAAAGGAAAGGAAAGGAAAGAAAAGAAAAGAAAAAAGAAAAGAAAAGAAAAGAAAAGAAAAACATCCTGGGTACATGTGCTTGTGTGCCCCAAATCCCAACAGAATGGAGAAATGAAAAAAGAATTGTGGTGTGACCATAACCCATTAGGGGTGCTTTCTTCCTCTCCCTCTCTCTGTCTCTTTCTGGCAAGCACACCCACCTTCTGGCAAAATTTAAAAATGAGAGAGAAAGAGAGAGAGAGAGATGCAGGCTGGGGCTCAGAGAGGTCAAGGTGACCTGGCTAAGTTCACCACACCACCCATCCGTAGTAGAGGAAAATCAAGTCCTGGAGATCCGCCCTGCGTCTGGCCTTGAAAACACTGCAGCTTCCTCTAACCACAATTCCCATTTCCGAGGTGTTGACCACGGGGCAGGCACTGGACTCAGAACTCGCTTGTCTTTCCCCATCTCATTCTTCACACGCAGGACCTTTGACGTAGGTGCTGTGATTAGCATCTCTATTTTCCAGCTGAGCAAACGGAGGTTTGGAGAAGCCAGGCAAGCTGCCCAAGGAGGTTCAGCTATTACACGGAAGAGCTGGGTGGAGAGGCAGCAGCCCGGGCTCGGAAGATACCCTTTCTTCATTGTGAGCAGAGAGCCAGGCCCTCAGGCCAGGATGCTCTCTTCTCCTTAGCCACGGTCCCAACAGACAATTGTGGTCAAGGGGAACAGATCCTGTGACAGAGACAATACTATGTGTTCACCAGCTCTTGGGTCCTCATCCTCTGAGACACACAGATAGACCCGGGGAGGGATTGAATTCTGAACAGTAGAATGTAGGAGTAAATGGTGAAGGTCACTTTCGAGTCTTGCCCCTAAAAACCTGATCCATGCTCTCTCTGCTAGCCAGATGCAGAGGAGGATCCCTGGAAGATTCTGAGATACTGAGGGACAGTGAAACATTAAGTGGCAGATGACTGGATCCCTGCGTGATTGTGTGGACCCGAGCTCTTCCTAAGCTCCCAACTGAGCTGTATGAACTGTGATTAACATAAACTTCGACCTTCACTGACTGGTTTCATAGCAGTTAGCCTGCACTCATTCATATAGAAGTTTTTAGTTTAGTTTTGCAATAGGGTGAGCATGCTTGTTAGAGACAGAGACAAAGAGAGAGTGAGGAAAAATGAGAAACCATTCACTTAGAGGGGAATGGCCAAACCACAATCCCTTCTCTTCTATTCTTCTCTCAGGATTTTGGACATGCACTCACACATGCCTGGTATGATTTTTTTTTCTTTTTTTGGAGAGGTTTTTTGTTTCGTGTTTTTTTTTTTTTTTTTTTTTTTTTTTTTTTTTCTTTTGGGGGTGGTCCCTGCCCCAAAA
>NW_006159813.1:6065628-6074745 GCF_000334495.1 Tupaia belangeri chinensis | reverse complement strand
GACAGAGAGAGACAGAGAAACAGAAAGCGAGAAATCACCCCTCAGGAGGGATGGCCACACCGCAATCCCTTCTCCTCCATTCTCCTCTCGGGATCTTGGGCACGCACACACACACGTCCAACATGAGTTTAAGCCACCGGGTCCGGGACTCGAACCATGGTTGAGTACATGGGAGTCCAGCGGCATAGCCATTGTGCTAACTGCTGGTCCCCCTGGTATGATTTCCAAGCTGCTAGGTCTGGGACACAAACCACAAAGTCAGTCAGGTGGGGTCTAACTACCTTAACCATCACACACACCACCTGCTGGCCCCATACAGATGTTTTAAAAACTGTCTTAAAAAAAAAAAAAAAAAAAAAAAAAATTTTTTTATTTATTTATTTATTTATTTAAGTTTGACCAGAGAGGGACAGAGTGAGAGAGAGAAAGAGAAAATGAGAAACCAAGTCACTGGGTTTGGGACTTGAACTGCAGTCAGCCATGTGGGAGTCCAGCACCCTTAACCACCATGCCACCTGCCGACCCCAAGAAGTATCTTGGGAATCCCTGTGGGAAAGGTTTCATCTGCCCCAGAATCAAGCTTCATAAAGATGGAGTCCCTTGTGTCAAGTACAGGGCCTGGCCCATAGTAACCCTCAGTAGCTGTGTGCAGAAGGGACTGAATGAAGCTCCCATCTCAGAGGTCCATGGCCCATGGGGAAGCCTTCTGGACGGTAAAAGAAAAGAATTATTTTATTTAAATTTCTATCTATCTATCTATCTTTAATTTGACCAGAGAGGGACAGAGCGAGAGAGCGAGTGGGAAAGTGAAAAAGCAAGCCGCCAGGTCCAGGTCTCGAACCACAGTCAGCCATGTGGGAATCCAGCGCCCTTAACCGCCACTCCACCTGTTGACTGCTGAAAGGTCTTATTCATGTGAGTCAGTTCTCCATCCTTTTGCAGTGCTCACACCAACTCACCCTCATCCTCCTCTCTGCCACTCTGCGGTAGCATTGGGAACCTGCCTGTCAAGCCAGATGTCACCATAGGAATGTCACACTGACTTCATTCCATCCCAACCGGCCATAACATCCAGAAGAGCCACGCGGAGTGGGCTCCACACAGCTCACACCACACTCAGATGTTTACAGAAAACCAGTGCACAAGGATTTGCTCGAAAGCTAAATTTCCTCTTAGCCAAAGCCCAGAAATACCTGTTAAACCCTGAGCAAATAAGCCGGAAAAGAAGGCATTTTTCCTGTGACGGAGCCTTCGGGGGCTGGAGAGCTTCAACTTTCAAAGGAACAACTTTGTTGCAGAAGGTAGATTTCATGGGGACCCTCTCAGCGGTCACCACCAAGAGAGATCACAGACCTGCCCTTTAGTCTCAGCTCAGAGGGTTCCAACAGCCACCAGCCCCAAGGATGACTTTAGACTGCAACAGAAGAAACACTGAAATGCACGTGTAGGTCCACTCAGAGAGAATACTGGCTCGAAATAAAAAGTTTAAAATGTCCAATGGTTGAAAAACATATTAAGCCCCAAACACACTCCTTTCCCCATGGAGTGTTGCAATGACTGAGATTAAAACTTTGCTAGGAGCAGCAACATCGAGAATACCTGCATTTACTAAGTGTCAAGAGAGGGTTTTATACAGGAACCCCAGACAAGCTTCTGAGATAGAAATAGTTTCTTTTTTCTTTTCCTTTTTTTTTTTTTTTTTTTTTTTGAGAGATTTTCATTACAGGGCATATATGCTCGCTACAGAGACAGAAAGCAAGAAATCACTCCCACAGAGAGATAGCCACGCCACAATTCTTTCTCCTCCATTCTTCTCTCAGGATGTTGGGCACACACGCACACGTGCCCGGTGTGAATTTCAAGCTGCCAGATCCAGGACTTGAGTTATGGTCAACCATGTGGGAGTCCAGCGCCTTCACGGTTACACCACCTGGTGACCCCTGGAAATAGTTATTATTCCTTTTTACAGGTGCAGAAGTGGAGGGGCAGAGAGGATAAGAAACAGGTTCAGGTTCTCAGTAAGTGGCTGAGTTTGGATTTGAACCCAGCTTGTCTGGAATTAACCAAGTCCCAGTTTAAAGCTCAGCTCTGCTGCTTCTATGACCTTGGAAAGACATTTAATTTCTCGAGGCCTCAGCTTCCTCATCGGAAGACAAGAAGAGTCACAGTACCTGTTTCGTGAAGACTAAGTGAGATAATATAGACGAGGTATTCATTATCTGAAATGTCTGGGAAGTGTTGTGGATTTCAGATATTTTGGGATGTTGGAAAATTTGCCTCCATGTTATAAGACATCTTGGGGATGAGACTCAAGCCACAACACAAAAAAATTCCTTATGTTGCACATACCCCTTATACACTAACCTGAAGGTCATTTCACAAAATATGTTTGTATTGTGGCATTCTGAACGTGACCTATCGCATGAGGTCTGGTATGGAATTTTTCATGGTGGTGTCATGTCCGTGCTCAAAATGTTTCAGATTTTGGAGCATTCCGGATTTGGGATTTTCGGATTAGAGATGCTCAAACGTGTGCATGCGAAAGTACTTAAAATGTTTGTTTACTCTCACTGCATTTCACGTTGTGCATTGTTTTATTTAGAATGCAATCCTCATGCTGCCAGCAGGTAGGGACAGGACTTTGTGGCCTGTATCCAGGTGGGTGGGAGTCTATGGAAACATGCAGTTGGAACACAGTCCTGGGGGCGGGAGGTATTGAGGGCACTGGCAGGAGCAGGAAAAGGTCAGAGAACAGCCGAGAATGGCAATGGGGCTTGGCAGGATGAACAAGGAGACTCCCAAATCTGTAAGCAAAACCAGTGAAGATGGGTCAGCAGGTGGCACAGAGGTAAAGGCTGCTGGATCCCCCATATCTGACTTTGTGGTTCGAGTCCCAGACCTGGCTGCTTGCAAATCATACTGGATACAGGTGCATATGTGCCCCCAAATCCCTGGGGGGTGAGTTCTCACTTTCCTCCTCTGCTGCTCTCTGGCAAGTACATGTGCCTTATAGCAAACTAAAACAAAACAAAAACAGAAGCTGTGGGCTTCGGGGCTGGTTGGAACAGTGCTGGGGAGAAAGGAAGACCCAGGTGAGCAGAAAGAAACAGGCCATGTGCTAGTTTTCCGTGGCTGCCGTCACAAACTGCCCCACACGTGGGGCTTCACCTCCGGAATCTAAAAGTCTGAAATCGGGGTGCTGGCAAGACCACATTCGCTCTGAAGGCTCTAAGTGAGCATCCTTCCTTCTTTCTCTTTTTACCTTCTGGTGGCTCCAGGCATTCCTTGACTTGTTGACCTTTTTTTTTTTAAAATTATTTTATTTAATTTTGTTCATTATTATTATTATTGTTGCTGTTTGAGCAGAGAGAAACAGAGAGAGAGAGAGACAGGGAAAGTGAGAAAGCAAGCCACCAGTTCGGGAACTCAAACCATGGTCAGCCATGTGGAGTCCAGCGCCTTAACTGCCATGCCGCCTGCTGGCCCCAGCTGGCTGGCTTTTTTATTCTCTTTATTCATGAACGACGATATGCACATGAGAGAGAGACAGAGACAGAGAAAGAGAAGAGCACTCGCCACAGGGTCTGGTCATGCTGCGATCTCCCTTTGCCCGTCAGATCTCGGGCACTTGCACACATGCCTGGCCTGTTTCAGGGGGTCCAGGCCAGGGATTTGAACCACAGTCGTCACGTAGCATCCAAATTCTCTTGAGCAGCAAGTTACCGCTGCACTATAGAGAAGACCCTCTGCTTTTTTTTTTTTTTTTTCCCCTTAATTTGCTATAAGCACATGTGCTCACTGGAGAGGGAAAGTGACAAGGCGCCCCACTAGGGCAATGGCCACACTGCATTCCCTTCTTCATTCTCCTTGGACTTTGGGGCACGTGCACATGCCCCAAACACCCAGAGTGTTTTTCAAGCCACCGATCCAGGACTCGAACCACACAGTCACTATGTGGGATCCAGCCGCCTTAACCACTATGCCATCTGCCTGACTCTGTTTCCATCTTCATATGGCATTCCACGTCTGTCTCCTCCCCTTCTCTTCTCTCAGAAGGACACTGATAATCAGATTTAGGGCCCACCGTAATTCAGGATAATCTCGTTTTGAGATCCTTAACTTAATTTTATCTGCAAAGACCTTATTTCCCCAAGAAAGTTACAGTCACAGGCTGTAGTGGACGTGCGTTTGGAGGGCCCTCTGCAACCCACTACAGGCTGGGGGAACAGGGGAGTTCGCGGCCTCCTAAGTCATCCTTTCAAATGTAAAAAAGAACCTGAATTTAACAGATTTTAATATTTTCCCATAATTTCTTTGATCTCTGTCTTGGGGGAGAAGACAGTATAAAACATTATAGACACGTCCCTTCTCTTCTGGGTCTTCTTGGAACCAGAGTCCTGAACTTGCCCGTTCATTCTCCTACGTGTAGTTACGTTTTTGCTGCCAATGTTTGAGGGGGTCTTCAAAAGTTAATGGGGACCGGGAACCAGCAGTTAGCATAATGGCTATGTCGCTGGACTCCCACATAGTCGACTGCTGTTTGCATCCCAGACCCGGTGGCTTAAAACTCATGCTGGGCACATGTGCGTGCGTGCCCAAGATCCCGAGAGGAGAATGGAGGAGAAGGGATTGCGGCATGGCCACCTCCCCGGGGGGTGATTTCTCGCTTTCTGTCTCCTCAGTTCTCTCTGCCTCTTTGGCGAGAGCACACGCCCTATAGCAACAACCTCTCCAAAAAAAAAAAAAAATGTTAATGAAGGGTTGGGACCAGCAGTTAGCATAATGGCTATGTCACTGGACTCCCATGTAGTCGACGGCAGTTCAAGTCCTGGACCCGGTGGCTTAAACTCACTCCAGGCGTGTGTGCGTGTGTGCCCAAGATCCCAAGAAGAGAATGGAGGAGAAGGGATTGCAGTGTAACCACCCCCCTGGGGGGTGATTTCTCGCTTTCTGTCTCTGTCTTTCTGGCAAGCACGGGCACCCTATAGCAAAAACCTCTCCAAAAAAAAAAAAAGAAAAAGTTAATGAAGGGCCAACCCTGATGTGGTTAAGGGAGCTAGGATCCCACATGGTTGACCGCAGTTCAAATCCTGGTCCCGCTGGCTTGCAAAACATGCTAGGCAGGGGTGTATGTGTGTCTCAAATCAAAAAAGGACAGAGAAATGGAGAAGGGATTGCAGCGTGACCACACCCCACTGGGGGTGCTCTCCAACCCCCATCTCTTTGTCTCTCTCTGGTAACCAAATGCACCTTCTGGCCCATGAAAAAGAAAGTTTCTGGGAATTACATATTATGAAAACCTATGCATGGATTTCACAAATGATGGTACCAAAATAAAATTCTACTTCAAATCCATCTTTCCACGGGCCTTTTGAAGTCCCTTCCTATGTATCTTTAAATATTTTATAATATAGTTTGTATGTGTTTTGAATTTTTTACATAGTCACATTCTTTTGAAAATTAACAGCTTTTTAGAGATATAATTGATACAAAATAAAATTCGCCCTTTAAAAGTGTACAGGGCAGTGCTTTATAGTATAGTCACAGAGTTGGGCAACCATCAGGCACCCAAAAACTCATACCTATGACCAATCGTTCCCCGTTCCCTCCTCCTCCCACCTCCTGGCAATCACTAATCTATTTTCCGGCTGTACGGATTGACAACTTTGGACAGTTCCCATAAATGAGAATACACAGTATGTGGTCTTCCTTCCTTCCCTCCTTCCTTCCTTCCTTCCTTCCTTCCTTCCTTCCTTCCTTCCTTCCTTCCTTCCTTCCTTCCTATCTGTCTGTCTTTCTAATTTGTTATAGGGTGTGTATGTCCACGAGAAAGAGAGAAAAAAGGAAAGTGAGAAAGCACCTCTCAGGAGGATGGCCACACCACAATTCCTCTCCTCCATTCTCCTCTGCGGATTTTTGGGCACACACACACACATGCCTGGCATGTTTTTTAAGCCCCTGTGTCCCAGATTTGAATCACATAGTCAGCTACGCGGGGTCCAGCAGTATTAACCACATGCCCCCCGGGTGGCCTGAGGTCAGTTTCTTTAATTTAGTATAATGACTTCCGAATGAATCATGTTAGGGAAGTAGAATATTCCATTGTATAGGCATGCCACATTTTAAAAAAATGAAAGTAAGAGCGTGCATGGCAGGGAGAGAAGAGGTTTTGTTTTGTCTTGTTCGTTTTTTGAGAGGTTTTTGCTATAGGGAGCATGCGCTCACCAGAAAGAGAGACAGAGGCAGAGAGACAGAAAGTGAGAAATCACCCCCGGGGGGATGGCCATGCCGCAATCCCTTCTCCTCCATTCTCCTCTTGGGATCTTGGGCACGCATGCTCACGCACCCAGTGTGAGTTTAAGGCACCAGGTCTGTGACTCGAACCGCAGTCGACTACAGGGGAGTCCAGCAAAATAGCCATTACGCCAACTGCTGGTCTCGAGAGAGGTATTTTTAATTGCCAGAGGACATATGCACTTGCAAGAGAGAGAGAGAGAGAGGAAGAAAGTACCCCTCAATGAGGTGTGGTCACACAGCAATCCCTTCTCCTCCATTTCTCCACCCTGTTGGGATTTTTTTCCCCTTTCTTTTCTTAGTTTTTTCCATAGGGCATGTGTGCTCACCAGAGAGAGAAAGACAGTGAGAGGGTAAGTGAGAAATCACTTTCCAAAGGGGATGGCCACACCACAATCCCCTTTCCTCCACGCTCCTCTCAGGATTTTGGCATGCACACACATGCACCAGGCATAATTTTCAAGCTGCCAGGTCCGGGACTCAAACCACAGCCAACCATGTGAGAGTCCAGCACCTTAACTACCATGCCACCTGCTGGCCTCCATCCCATTGGGATTTGGGGAGCACACACATAAGGACCTGACATGTCTCTTAAGCCACCTGGGCTGGGATATGAACCTGAGTTGGCCATGTTAAGTCTAGCTCTTTTAACCACTAGGCTAGGGCACCAGTCCGAGATAGGTATTTTATTTTAAGAATTATTTTATTTAACTTTATTTGTTTTAATTTGACCAGAGAGGGACAGAGAGAGAGAGACAAAGTGAGAAGCCACCGGGTCGGGTTCTGGACTCAAACCACAGTCGGCCATATGGGAGCCTAGTGCCCTTAACCACCATGCCACCTGCTGGCCCCCCCAAGATAGGTATTTTAAAATTATTATTACTTTTTTTTTTTTTTGAGATGTTTTTGCTATAGGGCGCAAGTGCTCACTAGAAAGACAGAGAGACAGAAAGCGAGAAATCACCCCCCGGGGAGGATGGCCACTTTGCAATCCCTTCTCCTCCATTCTCCTCTTGGGATCTTGGGCACACACACACACGTGCCCAGTGTGAGTTTAAGCCACAGGGTCCGGGACTTGAACTGCGGTCGACTACATGGGTGTCCAGCGACGTAGCCATTACGCCAACTGCCAGTCCCGGGATAGGTATTTTTGATAGGTCTTGCCATGTTATGAGGCTCCTGTCCCAGCCTCTATGTTAGCTAGGATTACAGGGCTGTTTAGGTTGGGCCGGGAACCAAACCTGGGCCTCTTATGTGGCCTCAGCCTCTGTGGCACTTGTGCCACCGCGGCTAGGCCTTGATGTGCCATATTTTGATGATTCATTCATCCATCAATGGACATTTGGGTTGTTTCCACTTTGGGGCTATTATGAATAATATTTCTATAAACAGTCACCAGGTTTTGGGTGGACATAGGTTTCGATTCCCTCGGGCGTCTACTTAGGAGTGGAATTGCTGAGTCACATGGAAACTCCATGTCTAACTTTTTGAGGAACTAACTGTACGCCGGTTTCCAGAGGAGCTGTAAAAATCTACTTTCTCACCGGCAATGGAGGAGGCTCCAGGTTCTCCCCTCCTCGCCAATCCTTAACATAGTTGTTCTTTTGGATTAAACCCACCCTGGTGGGTGAGCAGTGGTCAGTCATTGAGGTTGCGATTTGCATTTTTCTGATGACTAATCATTTGAGCATCTTTCCCTGTGCTCATTGGTCACTTACATATTTCCTTTGGAAAAGTATCTTATTAGAATTCTTTGCCCATTTAAAATTATTCTTATTATATAATTATTATAATTCTTACTATATAATTTTTATTATATAATTCTTATTATTGAACTGTAAGGGTATATTCGTATATATAGTTTTCTATCCTAGTTGTCTCAGAACCATTTGTGGAAAAGACTATCCCTTCTCTACTGAACGGTTCCGGTGCCTTTGTTAAAAGTCATTTGGCTGCGGGGGACCAGCAGTTAGTGTAACAGCTATGTCACTGGACTCCCATGTAGTCGACTGCAGTTCAAGTCCCGGACCTGGTGGCTTAAATTCACACCGGGCGCGTGTGCATGTGTGCCCAAGATCCTGAGAGGAGAATGGAGGAGAAGGAATTGCGGGGTAGCCATCCCTCCTAGGGGGCAATTTCTCGCCTTCTATCTCTTTGTCTCTCTCCGTCTTTCTGGCAAGAGCATGTGCTCTATAGCAAAAACCTCTCAAAAAAAAAAAATCATTTGGCTGAAAATGCAAGGGTTAATTTCTGGATTCTCAGCCTAATCCATTGATGTATTTATCTCTTCTAGGGGGTACCATGCTGTTTTTTTTTGTTTGTTTATTTGTTTGTTTTTAATAACAGGGTCAAGTGTTTTATAATTTTGTATTTTTTCTTCTTCTTTTATTTATGATAGAGCACAAGCGAGAGAGAGAGAGAGATTGCCAATAGGGTGCAGTCATGTCACAATCTTTCTTCCAATTCATCATGGTGCCACCAAAACCAGGATTTGAACCCTAGCCCACCACATGGAATCCAGTTTCCTCTGCACAATGCTTAAGCATTGAACTAGGTGGCCACACTGTACCCACTGTCTGGATTACTTTATAGTAAGTTTTTAAGTAGGAAGTGTAAGATCTCCAGATTTGTTCTTTTTAAAGATAGTTTGGGCTATTCTGGGCCCGTTGCATTTCCACATGAATTGCAAAAATCATCTTATAAATTTCTGCAAAAAAAAAAAAAGGCAGCTAGAATTTTAATAAAGATTGCTTAAATCTAGCTTAGTCTGTGCTGTATTGCCACCTTAACAATATTATGTCTTGCAATCCATAATCAAGGAAT
>NW_006159813.1:6047036-6065606 GCF_000334495.1 Tupaia belangeri chinensis | reverse complement strand
TGGAGAGGTTTTTGCTATAGGGCGTGTGCGCTTGCCAGAAAGACAGAGAGAGACAGAGAGACAGAAAGTGAGAAATCACCCCCCCCTCCGGGGGGATGGCCATGCCACAATCCCTTCTACTCCATTCTCCTCTTGGGATCTTGGGCATGCACGCACAAGTGCCTGGCGTGAGTTTAAGTCACCAGGTCTGGGACTTAAACTGTGGTCAGCTACATGGGAGTCCAATGACATAGCCATTATGCCTACTGGTGGTCTCAGGATATCTTTTAATTTATTGAGGACTTCTTTAATTTCCCTTGTTTTTTGTTTGGTTGGTTTTTGATTTGTATTTTAAAATTTGCCAGAGGGCTGGATAGAAACAGAGAGAGACAGAAAGTGAGAAAGTCGCCTCCATGGGGGTTGGTCATGCTGCAATCGCTTCTCCATTTCTTTCACCTCAGGATTCTGGGCACCCATGCACACACTGCCAGTGCACTTTTTAAGCTACTGAGTCTGGGATTCAAACTGCACAGTTGGCCATGTGGGATTCAGCCACTGTAACTACCATGCCACAGGCTAGCCTTTCTTTAATTTTTTTCAGTGAAGTTTTCAGTGTTTAATTCTAAGCCTCATGTGTTAAATTTGTTCTTAGGTAGTTGGAGTTTTGTTCATAGTAGAGCAGTTCCCTCACTGCCATCTATTGAGAGTCAGCCCTCAACACACACACATAAAACAACAACAAAATAAATAAGTTTGTTTCTAAGTATATTTCGATGCCATTATAAATGAAGTTTTCTGAATTGTATTTTTTGATTGTACATTGCTTAGTATACATGTTGATCTTGTATCTTGCAACCTTACTGAAGTTATTTTTCAGTTCTAATAGTTGATGAGAATTTTGTTGCATGCCTAGATTTCTTGAGATTTTCTGCATATAAGATCATGCCATCTGCAAATAGAGACAGCTTCACATCTACCTTTTTAATCTGGTTGCCTTTTTCTTTTCTTGCCTAATTGCTCTGGCTAGAATCTCCAATATGAGGTTGAATAGAAGCGGCAACAGTTTTATTCTTGATCTTAGGAAGAAAGTATTCAGTTTTTCATCATTAAGTATGATCTTAGCTGTGGATTTTTCAAAGAGGTTCTTTATCAGATTGAGGAAGTTCTGTTTTATTCTTATTTTCTAAGTGTCTTTTTAATCATGAAAGAATGCTGGCTATTGTCAAATGATCTTTCTGAATCTATTGAAATAACCTGTGGTCCCTCACCCCCCTTTATTCACT
The DNA here is from genome assembly GCF_000334495.1 of Tupaia belangeri chinensis. NCBI lineage: Eukaryota > Metazoa > Chordata > Mammalia > Scandentia > Tupaiidae > Tupaia > Tupaia belangeri. Next base: position 6,064,344 of record NW_006159813.1, on the reverse strand, counting down.
AATCTGGCATATTACACTGATTTTTTTTTTAATATATTAAACTAGTTTTATGTTCCTGGGATAAATCTCATGTGGTCATTGTATAAAATCCTTTTTATATTTTATAGATTGCTGGATTTGGTCTGTCAGTATTTTGTTGAGGATTTTTACATCTGTACACATGATGAATATTGGTTTGTAGTTTTCTTTTCCTGTGATGTCTTTGTCTAGTTTTGGTATCATGGTAATTATGGCTTCATAAAATGCTTGGAGAAGTGTTCCCTTTTCTATTTTCAGAAGAGCATATAAAGGCTTGGTGTTAATTCTTCTTTAATTGTTAGGCAGAATTCACCAGTGAAACCATCTGAGCCTGGGCTTTTCTTTGTAGGAACTTTCTAAAATTCCTATTCAATTCTTTAATTATTCTAAGACTATTCAGATATTCTATTTCCTCCTGAGACAGCTTTAGTAGCCTGCCTTTCTAGGGATTTTTCCATTTCATCTAGATTATCTAATTTGCTGGCATTCAACTGCTCATAACACTCCCTTATAATCTTCTTTATTTCTATAAGGTCATTATTTTCATCTCTTCTGTTATCCCTGATTTTGTAACTTGAGTTCTCTCTTTTTTTCTTGGTCTAGTCAATACTGTTATAAAGCAAAAGATAACTAACATGGAAGAGAAGGACGGGTTGCCCGTCTTTGGGATTCTACATTTCTACTTTATTAAAATTGTTTTAAAGAATTCTTTATTCAATTTTATTTAGTACTATTAGTATTATTTATAAATTTGCTGCAGGGCATGTGTGCTTGACAGATAAAGACAGACAGAGAGAGGGTAAGTAAGAAAGCAAGCTGTCAGGTTCAGTACTCAAACTGTGGTCAGCCATGTGGGAGTCCAGTGCCTCAATCATCCTAATACCTGCTGGCCCAACTATGGGTTTACTTTAAATTGGGGATCCACAAGTTTCTCACCCTGTGAGAGCAGAGCCCATATCCTTTCCTGGGGCCACAGGAAACTGGTTCTACACAATATTTGCCAGAGAGAGAAGGAAACTTGTAGCAGGGTCCTGGGGAGGCAGGTGGAGTGATGCTGTCTAAGAAGTCATTAGTTCCTCTTTCTCGGGGAAGAATTGCCCAGATTTAGTTTCTGGAAACAGGACTAGTAGACTTGTAAACAGAGCAGTAGCCATGCACTCGGGATAACTGCAGGGACACACAGAGTGACCACCTACCCCCAGACTCATCTCTAGGTTTCTCCCTGTGCCTGAGATCACTACCCTTCAGTGTGCCCCTTAGGTCCCTGTCAACTTGCTTAAACTTAGCCAACATCTATGGTCTTTGTCCATTCCTTCTGCTGCCCAGTCATCACTAACTGGGTAGTTTATATATGACAGAAATTGGGCCAGCCAGTGGTGTGGTGGGTAAGATAACTTGGATCCCACATGGCTGAGTGCATGGTTCCAGTCCTGGACCCAGTCACTTGAAGAATACTCTAGGATCATGTGCGTGTGAGCCCAAAATCCTGAGAGGAGAATGGAGGAGAAGGGACTACAGTATGGCCATCCCCCTAGGGGTGCTTCCCTCTCCTCTCTCTCTCTATCTGCTTCTCAAACAAGCATACTCACCCTATTACAAATTAAAACAAAAACAAAACAAAACAAAATAGAACTTTATTTCTCACAGTTCTGGATGCTGGAAAGTCCAAGATTAAGGTGACAGAATGGAATGTCTAGTAGGGACCCAGTCTCTTCTTGAAGGCTGCATGCTCACAGGGCAGAAGGGGCAGAAGAGCAAAAGGTAATGCTGTGTGAATTTCTTATTCATCTCATTCATGAGGGTGGAGCCTCGTGACCTAATCACTTCCCAAAGGTCTTGCCCTCTAGTACTTGGGGATTAAGTTTCAACTGAATTTTGGAAGGGATGCAAACACTGGAGCCAGCACATCTATTCAATGCCCATTGTGTATAATCCATTTTTTTGTCCCCAGCCACTTCTATTTTACCAGGTACTTTTTAACACAGCTAATCTGATCTCTGCAACAGGCTAATGTGGTTTGATCATCTAATTAGTTGTAATCCCTAGTTTGAGGTGGATAGTCATGATTAGCCCCATTTTGCAGAGGAAGAAACTGAGGTTAACCCCCTCAGAGAGGTTAAGGGGCTTATGGAAAGCCAAGTCGGCATTTAGTGGAAGAGCTAGGAAATGAGCCGGGTCTGGCTTCAAGATTTTGGTGTTTTCTTGATCTCAGCTGCTCTCAGGAAGTTTACAAAAACAGACAGAAAAGCAGTGGTAGAATGCAATGCTTTGCAAGGAGATCCCACATGGGAAGGTTCCCGGTTCATGACCCAAGACCTCCCTGAATACAGCAGGCATGTGTGTACCCAAGATCTGGGGCTCGCTGAGGCTGGGGGTGGATTGCAGCATCAAGACCTTGTTGGGGATGGTGTTTTTCTCTCTCTGAATAAATAACCTTAAAAAAAAAAAAAGGCAGGGATTGGCAGGTGGTGTGATGGTTAAGGGCACTGGACTCCCACATGGCCAACTGCGGTTCAAGTCCTGGACCTGGCGGCTTGCTTTTTCCCTTTCTCTCTCTCTCTTTCACTCTGTCCCTCTCTGGTCAAATTTAAAGAAAGAAATAAAAGAAATAAAAGGAAGGAAGGAAGGAAGGAAGGAAGGAAGGAAGGAAGGAAGGAAGGAAGGAAGGAAAGTTAGTTAAGTAAAATAATTCTTTAAAAAAAAGAAAAGAAGTCAGCCAGTCAAGAAAACAATCAAGGCTTTTCAAACTTGGTTCCCTGGTGCTTTTAGGGTCCCTGAGTGCTGGGAGGTAGGCCAAAGGTGGGCAGGGTGGGCTCCTGCCTTAGGAGGAGCTCCTCCTCCTCCTCCATCTGGCCTTCGGCTCCCTACACACCTTGGCCACATCTCTTCCCCTTTCTTCTGTCTTGAGAGGTATGAAGCGTTCAGTTTGCCAGGGGAGATAGTCCAACAGTCACAGAAAACAAGAATTTCTTGAATACCTATTGCGTATGGAGCCTGGGGCGGGGGGTCGCTTTAGGGAGGGGAGGGGAAGAGGAGCTTACAAAACAATGCACATGTGAGGACTTGAACAATAAAGTGCATAACTGCTCAGTATAGCAACAGGAGAGCTGTCCCACAGCCCCATGGGGGCACTAATTAATTGTTTCAGTAATGACTTGGGTGGTCAAGGGAGAGCCCCGATCTATTTCGCTGAGTAACTCAGTACCACCCACTATCAGTAACAGGGGAGCGGGAGCCCCAAGCCATGAAACCTGGGCTGGGCAAGTTTGGATGCCAAGAAGATACTCAGGAAAGGACTCACTGGGAGGCGGGTGAGGATGCGTAGATGCAGGGTCCCGGCAACAGACCTCTGAAGAGAGGGTGCACAGACACCCATGTACTTCTGCAATTGCTTTAGCTCTGCGCTGTGCAGGCGAGGGGCACCTCATCTCTAAAAAGGCTCCTTTACCCCCTCTGGGCCCCTGCTAGCCTGCCAGACTCTGCTGGACAGAGGCCCTACAACGCACAGTGCATCTGACTGGGTTGAAACCCCAGCCTTGTGTCTCCGTAATTTAAACACGTGGACGATAGTAACGGCCACTGCTGTTATTACGGGCCTGCTTGGATAGCAAACTGGGGAAGGCACATGAAGGGCCTGGCCTGGCACCATTAGCTCCTGGCAGTCGTGCGTTCTCAATAAATGTTATTGGCTATTATCTGCAGCTACATTCACCACAGCAGGCTGGGAGCAAAGCTCTCTTTGGCTTTTACTCACTCATTTAACAAGCATTTAATGAGCAACTACTCTGTGCCAGGCCCTGTACTGGGAGCTGAGGCCAGAGATTGCAAAGTTCATTTTCCTTAAGTAGCTCTTGGTCTATCGGGGAGACAATACAAACAATTCCATGGAAGTGTGGGAACATCTGCTCAGTAACAACCACACTCGACATTAGCGAATGCTCACCACGTGCCAATGAGAACACACTTACCCTGATTGGTAAAGGTGACGTGGTAGCTATTACAATCTCATCTAATCGGTATGCATTAAGACTTGGCCCTCCACTTTGCAGTCAAGGAAAGAGAGGCTCTGGAAGGTTCTGAATGGTCATGGCTCTGCCCATGCTCCTGTGGTCTTGGCAAATCTGGGCTTCTAATCCAAGGGGGAGGAGAGTTCACCAGTAGACAGAAGGCCTGGAGGTTTGAGAGATCGCAGAGAAGTCAGAGCAGGTGAGACTCCCAGTGCCTGGGACTCTGGGCACCCAGCAGGAAGTAAGCCTTCAGAGTGGGAACGGAGCTGACGTGGAAGGCCTGCTTCACACTGAGCAGTTTTCACCACTCGACCTTAAGTAGATGATGTAACAGGCATAAGGGCAGGCTGGTAGCATGGTGATTAAGGCAGCTGGATCCCACCACCCACATGGCAGATTATGCAGTTCAAGTCCCAGGTCCAGCAACTTGAAAAACATTCCGAGCATGCACGTGTGGGCCCAAATTCCCGAGAGAAGAAGTAGAAGAGATTGCGGGGTGACTATGCCCTGTGGAGATGTTTTCTCACTCTGGCCACCCCCTGCCCCCCACTCTTTCAATTCCCTCTTTCAACCATGCACCTTCTAACAAGTTAAAAAAAAAAATTAAAGGGACCGACAAGTGGTGTGATGTGAAGGCACTGGACTCCCACATCGGCGACCGTGGTTCAAGCCCCGAACCTGGTGACTTGCTTTCTCATTTTCCTTCTCTCGTTCTGGTCAAAATAATAATAAAAAATAAATAAATAAAACAATTCTTTTAAAAAACTGAAAACAAGTTAATAGATGTGAAACACTTAGATTTAGGATTAGAGTTTAGTTTGGCTTTATGCCTGGTGCAAAGTCAATACTCTGAACTATCAGTATTATTTATTTATAACGGTTATTTATTTCTTCCATGAGAGAGACATATCCATACATACGTGTGTATGTGTGTATATGTAAATATATATATGCATAGAGACAGACAGACACTTCCAACAGGGTCTTGATGCCATGATGCACCCCCATCCTCAGCACCCCCAGATCATAGGCACATGAATGCACACCTAGCATACACAGAGAGCCTCTGGAACCCGAACTAGGGATCTTGCCCACATGGGCCCAGCTGTGTTTCCGCTGGGCCACTGTTTGTCCCCAGCTGTTACTTATTGTAATGTTATAGTAGTTCTTACTTTTGCATAGTTCAGATATGCATGGATTTCAGTTACCATGTTTTAAGAAGTAACATAAGCATCCAACAAGTGGCATGGTGGTTATGGTGTTGGATTCCCACAGGGCCAACCGTGGTTCGAGCTCGAAAATCACACCAGGTGTATGTGCATACATGCCAAAAATCCCAGGAGGAGAATAGAGGGGAAGGGATTGTGGCATGGCCATCCCCCTAGGGGGTGATTTCTTGCTTTCTATTTCTCTGGTAAGCATACGTGCCCTATAGCAAAATCTATTAAAATTTAAAAAAAAAAAAAGAAAACGAAAATGCAAAACACAAAATATTGGAAACTGGTCCGGTCTTAAAAAACAGTATGACCTTTTGACAAGGTGTATAAAAACATGCTCCTTCTATTAACATATCGTTAGTTGAAGAGAAGGAGGCATGCATTGTTCAAACTATTTTTGGTAATTTTTAATGCAAAGAAATGCAACACTTCCATTCTCAATGTTTCTAATGTTCTAAATGAAAGCACACTGAAGAAATGTTGGCTTTACTCCCTTTTCATTTCCGTAAACATTTATAACTGACTGGGAGAGAGATGATAATGTTTTGATAAAAACGATTAATGGTCACAGAATAATCTTATCCCATTGGTTGTTGAGATTGTTTTGCACAATTTCTGCTTGCACGGACATTTTTTTTTTTTTGAGAGGTTTTTGCTGTAGGGCATGTCCCCTCGCCAGGACAGACAGAGATAGACAGACAGAAAGGAAGAAATCACCCCCCAGGGGGGATGGCCACGCCTCAATCCCTTCTCCTTCATTCTCCTCTTGGGATCTTGGGCACGCACACACACACACCCGGCGTGAGTTTTAAGCCACCGGGTCCGGGACGCAAACCGCGGTCAACTACATGGGAGTCCAGCAACATAGCCATTACACTAACTGCTGGTCCCTTGCACGGACATTTTTATGGTTTGCGCCACTACACCAAGTGAGACTTGTCAGTGGTATTTGTCTAAGGGGTCTTTGCAAAGCTCACAGAAAATGCACATATGAAAAACTATACATGGATTTTAATATGTTTTTGCATCAAAATAAACTCATCCTTTTTTAAAAAAAGAATTATTTTATTTAACTTTATTTGTTTGTTTATTTTAGAGGGATAGAGTGAGAGAGAGAGAGAGGGAAAGTGAGAAAGCAAGTCACTAGGTCTGGGACTCGAACTGCAGTTAACCATGTGAGAATCCAGTGCCCTTAACCACCACACCACCTGATCCTCCAAATAAACTCATCCTTTAATTTTATTTTTCTATAAACTTTTCCAGGTTCCCTCATATTATTCATATTGTCATTACCATTGGCATTATCACCTCTACCAGGAAGCTCAGGTAGTGCCAGGCTAGGTGTCAAACACCTTTTGACACCTTTTTTGACACTGGGCAAAGAGCCCTCCCCCCCTGTGAATTCCCAGGCAGAGGCCTTCCTAGCTCTGGCCAACACTGTCCTCCTGCAGGGACCAGAGTCCCTACAGCCCCAGAAAGTTCCCAAGGAGGTGAACTCAGTTTACAAATCAATAAAAATAACTTAGGAGTGATAAACAGCCCAGGTCCCCAGGGATGCTCTTATGCAACCTGCACTGGTTTTGCAAGCCCCACATGGCAGACTGAGATGAACAGCCTGGCTGACATGAGAGAGGGAGGAAGGGGCGGGTTCTGGCTGCAATGACTGGGGACAGTAACTTTGGCTGTGACACGAAGCGGCTCATTCACAACAGACGACACACAGAAATAGCAGGGCCGATGGATTGATGGGTTAGTTGACTGACTGATTTACACATACAGCATTTCTTTCTGCTTTTTGTTTTTTGGCAGGGTACGTGAGTTATAGATGGTCTTTTTTTTTTTTTAGTAATAGATGGAATCGGAATACACATGGCCAAAAAAACAAACTACCCATATTCCAACCATCCAGAGAGCACTGTTATGACCTTCCGCCTTTCAGACTTTTCTAGAGTTGCAAAAGTGAGTGGTACAGAATTTCAGGCTGCGGACTCAGGTGCCGGCGTGTCTGGGTTCAACCACCAAGTCGCTGAACTTCTTTTGCATGATTTTGTCATCAGTAAAATGGGATAACAAGAGTAGCCCCTTGATAAGGTTGTTATAGGGGGGAAAGGTTTTCTGGTTTTTCTCCAGTGCAAGAAGTCAAGAGGGAAATTCTTGTCTTTGTGCATCTTCTTTTTTATTTTAATTGCCAGAGGCAACGTGCACTTTCCAGAAAAAGAGAGACAGAGACTGAAAGACAGAGACCCGAGACAAGGGGAGGGAGAAAGCATCTCCTAATGGAGTGTGGTCACACCACGATCCCTTCTCATCCTTTCCTTCATCTTGTCAGGATTGGGTGGGTATACATACATGTTCCTAGCATGGTTTTCAAGCCACTGGGGCTAGGCTTTGAACTAAGGTCAGTCATGTAGGAACTGGTTCCCTTAACCCTCAGGCCATGAGGTCAGCTTATACTGTCTTTTAAAAAAAGTTTGTCTTTTTTTTTTTTTTTCCAGTAGGGCATGTACACTCACTAGAGAGATAGAAACAGAGAGAAAGTAAGAAATCATCCCCAGGGGGATGGCCACACTGTAATCCTTTCTCCTCCTTTCCCCTCTTGAGATTTTGGGCATGCATGCACACACACCTGGCATGAGTTTCAAGCCACTGGATCTGGACTCGAACCGTGGTCAACCATGTGGGAGTCCAGCGCCTTAACCATTGTACTACCTCCTGGTCCCTATTTATGTCTTTTGAGAGAAGGAGAAGCACCCGCAACAGAGCCGCCCACTGTGACCCCCCCGCCCTTCAGCCTTCCCAACCAGCTAGGGCAGGGCACACGCTGTGTGGGAAGGATGATCAGGGAACCAAACCCACAGTCTTCCCTCTGGAGCCAGCATCGGGTTTTTTTGTTTGTTTGTTTTTTTGGGGTTTTTTTTTGAGAGGTTTTAGCTATAGGGTGCGTGCGCTCGCCAGAAAGACAGAGAAAGAAAGCAAGAAATCACCCCCTAGAGGGGATGGCCATGCTGCAATCCCTTCTCCTCCATTCTCGTCTCAGGACCTTGGGCATGCACGCACACGCGCCTGGCGTGAGTTTAAGCTACAAGGTCCGGGACTCGAACTGCAGTCGACTACATGGAAGTCCAGCGACATAGCCATTATGCTAACTGCTGGTCCCTGGAGCCAGCATCATTGAGCAGCTTGTTACTGTGGGACTACGAGCTGGCCCCTTATGCACGTTCTTAGGATTTCTTCAGGATACTTTCCTGGGAGCATCACTACTGTGCCAAAGAGGACAGACATTCAGATGGCTTCATTCATCTCTTGCCAAGTCAGGAGTCTGATAAAGTGGGCTGTCTGGGACTCTGGAAGCTGGAATTGGCATATAACTGGCTGTCAGAGAGGACACACCCAGAGGTTCAGCCCCCTGCCCGGAGCAGGCATCACTGTCAGAATTAGAACATCAGTTCCATGAAGGTAGGGGCTGTCTGTCCTGGTTACCGCCCTGTTCCCGCTTCCCCTCCAATAACTGAACTGAGAAGAGGCAGAATTTTCTGCGACCCACTGGGGTCCTGGGGTTTCTGAACAGTTCTGCCAAACACTTTATTCTAGCTAGACGCTAACCTGGATTCTATCGCCGTGCAGCCTTTGTTAAATTCTATAATGAATAAAATATTAACCAATGCACTTCAAAGAGAAAAGGAGGGCGTGAGAACCCCCCAGAAGGAGAAAGCTGGAACAAAGCAAGCCAACTGCGAGAGGCGAAAATAAATAAATGCATCATTTGTATTGTCGTTTGATTGACACGTCTTGAATCATTTATCGCGAGCTCCACCTCTTTCTAATAATATGGAAATTGGGAACATGCTGCTTTCAGTCATGATTAGGAGTGAGTTTCAGAGAACGCTCGCAGGTGAGGGAGACAGATGTTGGTGGTGGCGCAGTCATTAAAGTGCGCTGTGATTTATGGGCTCCAGCGGGGGGCCACCGTGGGTTTCCTGTCGTGTGGTGGTCTCTGACATGTGGTCAGAGGGAGAAGTGTCGCGGGTGTTTCTCAGGATGATTGTCCTTGGAAAAACGATCATCCATGCATCAGCCACAGGCTGAGCACCCACCGGGCGTCTGACCCGGAGCTAAATGCAGAGAGGTGCCGAGGCAGGCCATTCGTTTCTCTCGAAAACGATGCAGCATGAACACCTACTGTGTGCTAGGCATCGTGCATCACAATGAATGCCAGGCACAAAGAGAAGGCTAAACAGAAGCATGTGGAGTGGGAGACAGACACAGAGACGAACAGCCACTCCTCCCAACTGGCTAGAGCTCACAATTTTAAAAACTTACTTGTTCATGGCTGGTGCGTGTACACGTGAGAGAGAGAGGAGAGAGGAAAATACCTTTGATGGGGTCTCACCCCAACACAATCCCCTTTCCAGGCCTTCCAGTGTGCCAGGATCCTGGGTACACCCACTTGTGGCCAACGTATTTGCAGACTGACGTGGGGACCTGAACCTGGGGTTGGCTACGTGGCTTCCAGCACCACATTCTACTTTGTTACTAACTGGGCCACTAAGCTCGGCCAATCCCTCCCATCGGGGAGAATTCCCAGGACCAACAATGTGGCAGGGAGAGAAATCTGGTTTGCACCTAAAAACCGGACTGTCAACTACAAAGACCCTCAAATCTGCCTGCTTCACTCCCCGCTTCCCCCTGCCCAGATTGCGCTGTTAAGTCCAGAGTCTCAATCATTTGTCTGGGGCTGGCTGCACTCCCTCCAGTGGCCAGGGGTCAGGCAGGAGAAACAGATGCTAAAGCTATAGGGCGTGGAGGGGACTGTGGCTCACTGGAACCAGGGGGCCCCCTGAGGGGGCAGCAGCCCATTTTCCAGAGCCATGAGAGAACCAGACCAGGGGTGACAGGTGTCTCTGAATTAGTCTCTGTGTCTGTACGTTTCGTGTGAATAAAATATTAACCAATTTGAAATGTTGGCAACTAACTGGACCCTCTCAAGAAGCCCAGGTGGGCCAGAGATGCTGTAGCAGTCTAGCCTTCCTGCCCTCCCTCTCCTTCCCTTCTTCCTTCCCTCCCTCCCTCCCTTCCTTCCTTCTTCCTTCCTTCCTTCTTCCTTCCTTCCTTCCTTCCTTCCTTCCTTCCTTCCTTCCTTCCTTCCTTCCTTCCTTCCTTCCTTCCCTCTTTCTCCCTTTCAGTTCCTAGAGGGAGCGTGTGTACTTGCCAGAGACAGAGAAACAGAGAGGGACGGAGGGAGACACGTGGTTTTCAGACCACTGTCAGCCATGTGGCCACAGGGCCAGCCCAAGACTCACACTTTGAGAAGAACATTTCCTGTGTCCCAGCCCCTTTGCTTCTCAGAGGTCACAGGACTGAGCAGGTGTCTCCTGAAGACAGGCTGATCTGGTTTTGTCTCTAGCTCTGCTCCGTCCTGGGGCAAGACACCTTTCCGAGCCTTTGGAGAGCGTGAGCAGATCAAGAACAGGGCACCCAGTTACACTTCAGTTTCAGGGAACTAGTGAATCATTATTTAGTATAAGTAGGTCCCAGCTATTGCATGGGACATACGTACCCTAATGTTTTCATCATTCTTCTGAAATTCTAGTTGAACTGGGCGCCTTATTTTCCACCCTCCCTCCCTGGGACCACTGGAAGGGGAACCAATGATAGTTTTGACAGTTATCTCTCCAGAGCGTGGCACTGAGTGGAAAAAGGCACCAGAATGGGATTTATTGCTCAATAACATTTATGTAAATTAAATGCACACAGAACAGCGTGCATTTAGATTTTCACTTAGAGGGAAATAAAAAATGTAGTGTGCTGGTCTCTGAGGCATGGTCAGATGGCCTGGAAGGGTATATGCTGGACAGCTGAGTGCAGAGGCCGGGGTGGCAGCTGGGGAGGAGATGGGAGCAGAGATGAGGAATGACGGGGAGTGACAGCCAATGAAGCGGGGCGTGGTCTTGCACACAGAGATGATGGAAAGCCATGACTGGGCGTAGGTTCACTCCTGGCCCTGCCGTGAAGGAACCACTTTGCTCTGAGAAGCAGAAAGATGGGGCTTCCAATCCTAGCGTGGCCTCTTCCAGGCTGTGTGACTTTGGGCAAAGGTCTTCCTTTGTTGGGCCTCCAAGGTCTCTCCTGGGGTAATATTAAGCTATACCCACAGAAGGTTGTCATAGGGTTAGAAATGATGGGGGGAGGGCCTGGCAGGTGGCGTGGTGGTTAAGGCTCTGGACTGTTAACAGGGTCAACTGCAGTTTGAGTCCCAGACCTGGTAGCTTTCTCACTTTCCCTTTCTCTCTCTCTCTCTCTCTCTGGCCAAATGAATAATAATAACAAATAAAAATAAATAAATAAATCTTTTGAAAAACTGATGGGGGAACAGGAACAGGTACATAGGCTGATATTCGTCATAAAGATATTAGTGAGGGGGACCAGCCATTGGCGTAATGGCTATGTTACTGGACTCCCATGTAGTCGACCTCAGTTCGAGTCCCAGACCCGGTGACTTAAACTCACGCTGTCACGCTGGGTGCGTGTGCATGCGTGCCCAAGATCCCAAGAGGAGAATGGAGGAGAAGGGATTGCAGCGTGACCATTCCCCCTGGGGGGTTATTTCTTGTTTTTTTGTCTCTCTGTCTCTGTCTTTTTGGTGAGCGCACATACCTTATTATAGCAAAAACCTCTCCAAATAATAATAATAATAATAATAATAAAAATTAGTGGGGCCGGCAGGTGGCGTGGTGATTAAGGGTGCTGGACACCTACATGGCTGACCACAGTTTGAGTCCCAGACCCGGCAGCCTGCTTTCTCACTCTCCCTCTCTCTCTCTTTCAATCACTCTGTCCTTCTCTGGTCTAATTAAAATAAATAAATCAGTAAATAAGGTTGAATAAAATAATTACTTTTTAGAAAAGATATTAGTAGTAGTAATTGTTTATATTAACCCAGACGGAAATCGTTCTTCACGACGAGAGACAGAGTGATACAGAGAGCACGCGGGGCTCACAGAGCATTCTTGGGAGTATTGTGGAGAGGAGAGGAGGCCTTGGCCAGCAGGGTGGAGGTCATCAGCCTCTGAATATTTGGGTCTCCCCTTCCAAATTCAGATGTTGAAATCCTAACACCCCATGGGATGGTTATCAGGAGGTGGGGCCTTCGGGAGGTGTTGGGTCAGGAGGGTGGGCCTCATGAATGGAATTAGTGCCATTATGAGACGGATCCCAGAGAGCTCATTGTCCTCTCTCTGTCACTGGAAGTCACAACTAGAAGCTGGCAGTCTATAGCCCAGAGGACAGCCCTCCCCAGAACCCGGTCCTTCCAGCCTTTAGGATGAGAAGAAATAAAGTTGCTGTTTCCAAGCTCCCAGGAGAGTGGAACTGTGTTCTGGTGGCCTGAACTAAGACAGGTCTTTCTAGAGCCCTGTAGGAAATGGACCAGCACTGCGACCTCAAATACCTAGTGTTTCTTCCTTCAAGAGGCTTTCTGTGTGCACACGCGCCACACATACACACCCTCCATTCAGCTCAGTGCAACAAGCCACTCTACTGCTCAAAATAGGTCAGGCCGGGACCAGCAGTTAGCGTAATGGCTATGTCAGTGGACTCCCATGTAGTCGACCGCGGTTCGTGTCCCGGACCTGGTGGCTTGAAACTCACGCCGGGCACGTGTGCGTGCATGCCCAAGATCCCGAGAGGAGAATAGAGGAGAAGGGATTGCGGTGTGGCCATCCCCCCTGGGGGTGATTTCTCGCTTTCTGTCTCTCTGTCTCTGTCTGTCTGGCGAGCGCACGCGCCCTATAGCAAAAACCTCTAAAAATAAAATTAAAAAAAAGATGGGTCAGGCCCTGTGCTAGGTGCTGGGAATACAGAAATGAGTGAGGAGATTGTTCTCAAGATGGCACGGTTTGTGGCAAGCCCCCAAAAGGAAGAGACCATTAGCCTGTCACATGCTGCATCCAGTGACAGACATGGAGGTGCTTAGTGTGGGGGTTTGGGGTAAGAGGTTCTCTGTCTGGAAATGTCAATCCCATTCATTCCCTTGTGCTGACTTTTAGAAAGTTTGCAAATCACCTATTTGTTAAGGGATTCATATCTAGGTTCTAGATAAAACCCCTGAAACTCAACAAGACCATTCAAAAACCCGGAGGTCCAGCAGCCAGCAGGTGGTGGTTACAGTGCTGGACTCCCACACGGCTGACTGCGGTTCGAGTCCCAGACCTAGCAGCTTACTTTCTCACTTTCCCTCTCTGTCTCTCTCTGGTAAGCACATTTTAAAAATTAAAAATTTTAACTATTAAAAGCATGTAAAAATAGTAATAAATAAAACTGTGAAACAAACAAACGAAAACACAGGGCCCAGCCATGGTGGCCCAGTCAGTCGGCGGAATGCTTGGAGCTGTGTGGAAAGGCATGGTTTGGTTCTTGGGTTGACCTGAACAATACTGGTGGCCCCGCAGGTGCATCTGGGCCCCTGGCCAGCATCTCCAAACAACTCCTCATCCTCCAACTCCAATCCCTCCCATTGGGGAGAATTCCCAGGACCAACAATGTGGCAGGGAGAGAAATCAGGTTTGCACCTAAAAACCGGACTGTCAACTACAAAGACCCTCAAATCTGCCTGCTTCACTCCCCGCCTCCCCCTGCCCAGAGTTCGCTGCTAAGTCCAGAGTCTCCATCATTTGTCTGGGGCTGGCTGCACTCCCTCCAGTGGCCAGGGGCCAGGCAGGAGTAACAGATGCTAAAGCTATAGGGCATGGAGGGGACTGTGGCTCACTGGAACCAGGGAACCCCCTGAGGGGGCAGTAGCCCATTTCCCAGAGCCACAGGGAACCAGGATCTGGAGTGACAGTGTCTCTAAATTAGTCTCTGTGGTTGTACGTTTCGTGTGAATAAAATATTAACCAACTTGAAATGTTGGCAACTAACTGGACCCTCTAAAGAAGCCCAGGTGGGGACGCTGCACAGAGATGCTGTGGCAGTGGGCCAGACCTGCCCAGGTCACTGCGTGCCGCCCATGGCCTCAGGGCATGTCAGAAACACTCCAGGGATGGTCACCCAGGGGCTTTCTTTTTGTGTCATCAAAGGACAAGAAGGAGCAGGTGCAGAGGAGGGAAGGAGGGAGGGGGCCTGGGGTAGGAAGGAAGTGGGAGAGCACCCAGAGCCATCTTAGGGCCCCAAGGGTGGGCTAAGGGGAAGCCCCAGAGCTCACTGGCATGGCGGCTTTGCTTTTCAAATTCAGGTGACGGGTTCTGCGCACAGCAGGTGCACATAGGTTTAGGCTGAGGGTGGGAGTGGAACACGGTATTAAGACCCTGTTAGGGTGCTATCTCTGTATCACTGTTGCTCATGGGATAAATAAATAAAATATAGATTATCCCAACTGGCAGATGATTTCTCACTTTCTGTCTCTGTGTCTGTCTGTCTCTTCAGAGAGCACACATGCCCTAGACCAAAAAAAAAAAAAAAAAAAAAAACCAAAAAAAAAAAAAAAAAAAAAAAAAAAACTCTCAAAAAAAAAAAAAAAGATTCACAAAAATGGGACCACCAGATATGGTGGTTAAGGCACTGGCTTCTCACATGGCCAAGCCCGGTTCGAGTCCCAGATCCAGCGGCTTGAAACTCACACTGGGCACACGTGTGTGTGTGCCCAAGATCCCGAGAGGAGAAGGGATTGTGGCGTGGCCATCCCCCTGGGAGGGGTTATTTCTCGCTTTCTATCTCTGTCTCTCTCTGTCTGTCCAGCAAGTATATGCATCCTATAACAAAAATCTCTCAAGGAAAAAAAAAAAAAACCAGAGAGAAAAGGAAAAAAGTGAATTAATCCAGATGAGTCCCTGAGGTTCTCCAGGCCTGGTCTCCCCATCTGAGACAGGACGACACCGTCCTTCTCAGGTGGTGGGCAGGTGGGGAGCCTTTGCTTTGTCAGCTGTCCTTCCCCGGGTTTGTCAGCGGTGGGGGTGCCAGGGAGGCTGACAGTGGACAGCCAGAAGGGAAAGCCCATCACCCCAAACCAGCCACGCCTTGGTCCTCCGAGATGCACAGCCTGTCCGCTATTGGTGTATCTTAGTAGAGGGGCCCGCCCAGGCCTAGAGAGAGGGGCTGATGGGCAAGCAGAGAACCCTCTGGCAACATCTTAGTGGAGAGGCCCGCCCAGGCCTAGAGAGAGGGGCTGATGGGAAAGCAGAGACCCCACTGGCAACGTCTTAGTGGAGGGGCCTGCCTAGGCCTAGAGAGGGGGTGCCAGGCAGGCAGACACCCCACAGCAAGGAGCAAGGTCAGAAAGAAGGCTCGACAGGGATGGCCAGGGAACACGTGTGTGCATGAATAGCCATGTGTTTTGTGTGTGCCTATGAATATTCTGTGTGTGCAAATGTATGTCAGAGTGGGAGCACTGTGCACACATGTCTGTGAATGTGCGCCCATGTGTAACATGGATGTCAGCACATGTGAACATGTCTCTGTGGGAATGTGTGTGAGAGTGTGTGCCTCTGTGTATGAGCTTATGTTTGAAAGAAGGCATGTGTCGGGCCAGCAAATGGCGTGGTGGTAAAGGTGATGGACTCCCACATGGCCGATCATGGTTCGAGTCCCGCACCTGGTGGCTTGCTTTCTCACTTTCCCTCTCTTTCTCTGGTGATTATAGCAAATTAAAACAATAATAGGGACTGGCAGGTGGTGTGGTGGTTGGGGTGCTGGAATCCTACATGGACAATTGTGGTTCGAGTCCTGGGTCCGGCAGCTTGCTTTCTCACTTTCCCTTTCTTTCTTTCACTTTGTTGGTCTCTCTCTCTGGTCAAATTAAAACAAAACAAAACATAAAATTAAATAAATAATTCTTTTAAAAATAATAAGTTAAATAAATTATCCTTTAAACAAAAAAGAAAGCATGTGTGTCTGCAAATGTGTGTGGACGTGAGCTGTGTGAGTGTGAGTCCGTGTGAGTGCGTGTCCATATGTCGTATGTGCCCGTATGTCAGACTGTGTGTCTGAGTGCATGCATGTGTCAAGAAGTGTCCCTGTATGAATACGTGCACACCCATGCATGCCAGTGTGTCTGTGTGCATGTGCACGAGGCATGTGTGTGTGCGTGGTCGGTCGGGGAGGCAGCGGAGGGAGAATGGAGTCCCAAGATCAGAGCTCTCAGGCGGATGCTGCTCTGACTCCAGCCCAGGGGGTCCTAGGGGCGGTGCTGCCTGGTGGGGTCTGAAAGGGGGGAAGCTACCCTATCTGGGTTTTGTCTTGATGAGAGGAAATTCTTTGCCCAAGGCGACAGTCCCTCCTGGGGTGTGCCCTCCCCTGTGGGTGACTGGGAGCCCAGCATCCTCTTCAAACTCAATTTGCATTAGAAATCAATGTGGGCCGCTTTTCTTCTCCTTGAAGCCCCAAGATGCCAAGACCCTCAAGCAAGTAATAAATGCTGCTTTTCAGACCAGGACTTCAAACCGCTTAGCTGTGATTAGTCTCCTTTTAGACACAGGAAAACCAGGGTGACTTCACAGAATTCCGCTGACTGGTCCAAGGGAGGCTGTGGCCTCCCCGCCAAGGTGACCCCTGCAGTCATGGAAACTCAGCCCCTCGCTGGGTCCCGCTTACCTGGGGGCCATAGCCCAAGGAGCACCTGCTGCGTTCTGGGCAGAAGGCAACTGAGTCTCTGTGGATACCTCCAGGGCAAAATCCTACAGGCTGATTGGAGCCAATGGCAGGCTAGTGGCAGAACATTCCAGAAGACTTCTTTTGGTCAACTCTATGCGGTATCTTTGGATAAGAGGCAAACTATGGATCATGAAGAGTTCAAGTCCTAGGGACCAGCAGTTAGCGTAATGGCTATGTCACTGGACTCCATGTAGTCAACCGTGGTTCGAGTCCTGGACCCAGTGGCTTAAACTCATGCCGGGCGCATGTGCATGCATGTCCAAAATCCCAAGAGGAGAATGGAGAAGGGATTGCAGCATGGCCATACCCCTAGGGGGGATGATATCTCACTTTCTGTCTCTCTATCTCTGTCTGTCTTTCTGGTAAGAGCACATGCCCTATAGCAAAAGCCTCTCAAAAAAAAAAAAAAAAAAGAGCTATGCC
>NW_006159813.1:6039987-6043047 GCF_000334495.1 Tupaia belangeri chinensis | reverse complement strand
GAGTCGAGTCCTGGGTCCGGCAGCTTGCTTTCTCACTTTCCCTTTCTTTCTTTCACTTTGTTGGTCTCTCTCTCTGGTCAAATTAAAACAAAACAAAACATAAAATTAAATAAATAATTCTTTTAAAAATAATAAGTTAAATAAATTATCCTTTAAACAAAAAAGAAAGCATGTGTGTCTGCAAATGTGTGTGGACGTGAGCTGTGTGAGTGTGAGTCCGTGTGAGTGCGTGTCCATATGTCGTATGTGCCCGTATGTCAGACTGTGTGTCTGAGTGCATGCATGTGTCAAGAAGTGTCCCTGTATGAATACGTGCACACCCATGCATGCCAGTGTGTCTGTGTGCATGTGCACGAGGCATGTGTGTGTGCGTGGTCGGTCGGGGAGGCAGCGGAGGGAGAATGGAGTCCCAAGATCAGAGCTCTCAGGCGGATGCTGCTCTGACTCCAGCCCAGGGGGTCCTAGGGGCGGTGCTGCCTGGTGGGGTCTGAAAGGGGGGAAGCTACCCTATCTGGGTTTTGTCTTGATGAGAGGAAATTCTTTGCCCAAGGCGACAGTCCCTCCTGGGGTGTGCCCTCCCCTGTGGGTGACTGGGAGCCCAGCATCCTCTTCAAACTCAATTTGCATTAGAAATCAATGTGGGCCGCTTTTCTTCTCCTTGAAGCCCCAAGATGCCAAGACCCTCAAGCAAGTAATAAATGCTGCTTTTCAGACCAGGACTTCAAACCGCTTAGCTGTGATTAGTCTCCTTTTAGACACAGGAAAACCAGGGTGACTTCACAGAATTCCGCTGACTGGTCCAAGGGAGGCTGTGGCCTCCCCGCCAAGGTGACCCCTGCAGTCATGGAAACTCAGCCCCTCGCTGGGTCCCGCTTACCTGGGGGCCATAGCCCAAGGAGCACCTGCTGCGTTCTGGGCAGAAGGCAACTGAGTCTCTGTGGATACCTCCAGGGCAAAATCCTACAGGCTGATTGGAGCCAATGGCAGGCTAGTGGCAGAACATTCCAGAAGACTTCTTTTGGTCAACTCTATGCGGTATCTTTGGATAAGAGGCAAACTATGGATCATGAAGAGTTCAAGTCCTAGGGACCAGCAGTTAGCGTAATGGCTATGTCACTGGACTCCATGTAGTCAACCGTGGTTCGAGTCCTGGACCCAGTGGCTTAAACTCATGCCGGGCGCATGTGCATGCATGTCCAAAATCCCAAGAGGAGAATGGAGAAGGGATTGCAGCATGGCCATACCCCTAGGGGGGATGATATCTCACTTTCTGTCTCTCTATCTCTGTCTGTCTTTCTGGTAAGAGCACATGCCCTATAGCAAAAGCCTCTCAAAAAAAAAAAAAAAAGTGCTATGCCACTGGGACCAGCAGATGGTGTAATGGTTATGTCGCTGGACTCCCACATGGCCGACCCTGGTTTGAGTCCTGGACCCGGAAACCTGAAACTCATGCCAAGTGTGTGTACATGTGTGTGCGTGTTCAGAATCCCAAGAGGAGAATCAAGGGGAAGGGATTGTGGTATAGCCATCCCACTTGGGGGAGGGGGGGTGATTTCTCATTTTCTGTCTCTTCGGCAAACACTCGTGCCCTACAGAAAAACTCTCTAAGAAAAGAGATTACCATCAGGTAATCACCATCTCCCCACAAGATACTACTCTCCTGGTGATGGAGACCCTGAGATTTCCAAAGCTCCCGTACCCCAGGAGGCTAAAAAACCACCACCCCCCCACACACACACACACACACTCCTGGCCCTCCAGGTCAGAGCTGCTGGTTGATGGGGTTGACTCTGCAAAAGCTAGGATGAGATTGCAAAAAGGGGGTCCACATCCCAACTTCCTGGGGAGCCTCAGTGACACTGGCTGGAGGGTCCTGAGAAAGCCGGTATCGAGCGTGTCGGACATTGCGGGCCAGCTGTGGTGGCGCAGTGGTAAGGCACGCCCCTGGATGCTGAGACCATGTGGGAAGGTTGTGGGTTTGCATCCCCAGGTCCCTGTGTACACACTGGGTGTGTGTGTACCAGATCCAAGCCGGCCAAGGCTGGGGGTGGATCTCGGCGTGAAGACCCTGTTGGGGGTGGTCAGCTTCTCTCTCCCTGTGTGGCTCCCTCTCTCATGGAGGAAATCAATGTAAAACTTTAAAAAATAAAAAAAGAGAGGATTATTCAACTTCAAGATGTAACTTTTAAAATTCGGTTTCTGAAAGATCTAGCCTCCGCTGTTCATGCACAGAGGGAGTAGGGGCTGGGGAGAGGGGCTGAGGGAAGCACAGAGTCCTACAGATCCAGGTTCGAACCCTGCCTCTGCTCTGAGCTGTGTCCAACTTTCTAAGCCTCGGTTTCCTCCCCCGGAAACAGCTATAGCAATAGGAAGTCTTCAGTGTGTAAAAAAATGTGTGCTATGAAAAAATTATGCATGGATTTCCAATTGTTTTGGTGCCCAAAACCAACTCATAACTTAACTCCATTTGTTCATGAACTATTTGAAATTCCCTCTCATGTGAGATTGTAAGCACATAGTAGGAGGTCCAAAAGGGTGGCTTTGTGGGGTGAATCAATCCAATCAGTGAATGACATGGTTCCAGACAGTCCAAATGATTCTGGATGGCGAGTCAGGGGGTTGTTCAGTCCAAACATTTACCAAGAACCTACTGTGTGCTGGACCCTGGCAACTTCCGCTGGGTGAGATAGGGCCTCGGTTTAGTACAGAGACAAGGGCACGTGGAGAAGGTCATGGGACACCCAGGCCTCTCAGGCAGTAAGCATGGGGTGACATGCTCCTATGAGTGTTCCCTCCTGGGAAGGAACCCCCCCCACCCTGGCTGTAGCATCCCCAGGGACAGTGTAGGCTCTCTCTTCCCAGAGACAAGCCAGCAGAAAAGGAAAAGCACCCCGAGCCAGCAGCTGGGAAAGTGTTCTGGAAACGACCGTGTCTGGGACACCCAAATGCAGCCCGGTTCCTGGGCAGTCCAAAGAGCACACAGTGTCACTTGGCCCGTCTGCGGTAAAATGACCCTGCTAGCGTCGTGCCAAGTGGACGTGAGGGCCGCGGGGCACCAGC
>NW_006159813.1:6033632-6038544 GCF_000334495.1 Tupaia belangeri chinensis | reverse complement strand
CTCCTATGAGTGTCCCCTCCTGGGAAGGACCCCCCCCCACCCTGGCTGTAGCATCCCCAGGGACAGTGTAGGCTCTCTCTTCCCAGAGACAAGCCAGCAGAAAAGGAAAAGCACCCCGAGCCAGCAGCTGGGAAAGTGTTCTGGAAACGACCGTGTCTGGGACACCCAAATGCAGCCCGGTTCCTGGGCAGTCCAAAGAGCACACAGTGTCACTTGGCCCGTCTGCGGTAAAATGACCCTGCTAGCGTCGTGCCAAGTGGACGTGAGGGCCGCGGGGCACCAGCCACTAGCCAAGACGCCTTTGGCAAGGTTGCTTGCTCCCGGCCCCCCCAGCCACTAGCCAAGACGCCTTTGGCAAGGTTGCTTGCTGACGCACAGGGGCCATTTGTTCCTGCTTCGAACCTGCAGTCCTGGAGGCTGGCGGGGCTCGGGGGTGGGGGGGGGACAGGTTCCCTAGGAACGGGACAGAGGTGGGAGGGACTGG
Organism: Tupaia belangeri chinensis; assembly: GCF_000334495.1. NCBI lineage: Eukaryota > Metazoa > Chordata > Mammalia > Scandentia > Tupaiidae > Tupaia > Tupaia belangeri. The sequence goes on along the minus strand of NW_006159813.1, from coordinate 6,038,060 downwards.
CCATTTGGGCTGTGGGTCCTAGGGTTGAGTTTGAGTTCTCTTCAGTCTCTCTCTGGTTGGGCGTTGGGAAGCAGCCCGGCTCTGCAGCTTCCCGGGTCAGGGTACTGGCAGAGTGAGGATGGCCCCAGCGAAGTGACCCCAGGGAGGACGAGCTCTGGGCGAACAGCTGCTCCTGCCTCGCCCTGGCACAAAAGCCTGTCTCACCAGAATACCTGGACCAGTCTCCTAGGGCTGTTATGAGCAAGTGCCACCAACTGGTGGCTTGAAACAGGTTTGTTTTTGTTGTGGTGGTTTTTTTCTTTTCTTTCTTTCTTTCTTTTTTTTTAAGGTTTATGCCATAGGCACATATACTTGCCAAAGAAAGAGAAGGAAAAAGTGAGAAATCACTACCTCGGGATGTGTGTGTGTGTCTGTGTGTGATCATGCTGCAATCCCTTCTCCTTCATGCTTCTTCTGGGATTTGGGGCATGCACACACACATGCCTGGCATGTTTTCCAAGCCACCAGGTCTGGGATTCGAATCATGGTTGGCCATGTGGGAGTCTAGCACCTTAACCACCATGCCACCTGCTGGCCCCAAGGACTTATGGTCTCAGAGTTGTCTGCAATCAAGGGGTCAGCGGGGACAAGGTCTTGAGGCGAGAACCCTCCCTGTGCCCCCCACCTTCTGGTGGTGGCCAGCAGCGTGTGGACTCCTCAATGTGGCCGCGCCATGCTCATCTCCTTCCTGTCTTCACGTGGCCATCACCACCGCCCTCTCTATAAGGACCCCAGGTTGGATTCGGGGATGAATGTAACCTGACCCAGAGTGACCTCCTCTAACTGCGTCTGCCGTTAGAGACCCGTTTCCACACGCAGTGCCATTCACAGAGTCAGATCAGACAGGAATTCAGGGGCGCACCATTCAATCCTACCCAAGCATGGGAGTCACAAAGACTGTGTTCAAATCCCAACTCTGCCACTCACATGTGGGGGACTTCTTACGTAGGGGACGCTTCTTTTCTTTCTTTCTTTCTTTCTTTCTTTCTTTCTTTCTTTCTTTCTTTCTTTCTTTCTTTCTTTTTTTTGAGAGGTGTTTGCTATAGGGCGTGTGAGCTCACCAGAAAGACAGAGAGAGACGGAGAGCCAGAAAGTGAGAAACCACCCCCCAGAGGGGATAACCATGCCACAATCCCTTCTCCTCCATTCTCCTCTTGGGATCTTGGGCATGCACGCACATACACCCGGTGTGAGTTTAAGTCACCGGGTCCGGGACTTGAACCATGCTCAACTACATGGGAGTCCAGTGACATAGCCATTATGCCAACTGCTGGTCCCAGGGATGTTTCTTAACCTCTCTAGGCCTCCATTTCCTCATCAGAAAAATGGGATTAGAACGCAAACCCATGAAGGGTGTTCTAAGAATCTGAATAAACACATTTTGAATACATAGTAGGGCTCACAAAACGGAAGACGTCATTCATGACATGCGTTTCTGCAAGAATTGGCCATGGGGGCCAGCCGGCGGTGTAGTGGTTAAGGCACTGGACTCCCACATGGCCGACTATGGTTCGAGTCCTGGATCCAGCAGCTAGAAACTCAAGTTGAGTACATGTGCGTGTATGCCCAAAATCCCAGGAGGAAAGTGGAGGAGAAGAAATTGCGGCATGGCCTCTCCCCTAGGGGAGTGATTTCTCACTTTCCCTCTCTCTCTCTCTTTCTCTGGCAATCACTTATGCCCTATGGCAAAAACCTTAAAATAAATAAATAAATAGAAAGGGGGGGCCTTGGATCAGTTCTCCCCCTGCAGCCGGCTCCTTGGGTACTTGCAGCCCATGCAAAGATCTAATTGCAGGGTGTTTGCACCCCAGAAGCATCCCTGCACCTCCTGGGAGTGTGAGGATGGATGGACACGTGCTGCCAGGGTGGGGCCCGGCCTGTCTTCTGGGCAGCGGCCAGGTAGTCTCATGCCCACAAGGGGAAAGTGCATGCTTGTCCTGGAGGAGAGAAGAGGACCGAGCACTGAGATTCCAGCAGGGGACCCTCCCTCCTGTTATTCCCAAGGTCCAGGCTCCCAGGCTGAGCCGACAGGAGAGAGGATGTCCCCCCGACAGGAAGCCTCGCTGCCCAGGACGCGGTGAGGATCTGGCTGAAGTTGCATTCAAACAGCTGTGCGGGCGTTATAAATCTCTCTCCTTGTGCTGCAGCGTGCGGGCTCTCGATGTCTCCTGCTAATGGTGAATCTGTCAGCGCCCACAGCGCCAGCCCTCGACTCTCAGAGCATCAAGGTGAGGCTGCCTGCCCCCTCCAGCCTGCTTGTCGTGCCCGCGATCTTTTTTCCGCCTCATGCAGAAGGGTGTCTTTGTCTACAATGAAGGCATCGAGGGAGTTCTAACTGCCAAGCAGGCTGAGGTTCAGATCCCTCCCAAATGCCTCTGTGCTTAAGCTTTGACCTGTTCTTTCTACATGAGACACTGGGGGATTTGGATGGGTTTAGGCTGGACAGTGTCCCCTGACTGTTGGAGAAGTTTGTGTGTGTTTTTTTAAGAATTATTAATTGGGGACCAGCAGTTAGTGTAATGGCTATGTCGCTGGACTCCCACGTAGTCAACCACGGTTCGCATCCCAGACCCGGTGGCTTAAACTCACGCCGGGCGCGTGTGCGTGCGTGCCCAAGATCCTGAGAGGAGAATGAAAGAGAAGGGATTGCGGTGTGGCCATCCCCCCTGGGGGGTGATTTCTCGCTTTCTATCTCTCTGTCTCTCTCTCTCTCTGGTGAGCGCATGTGCCCTATAGCAAAAACCTCTTAAAGAAAAGAATCATTAATTAATTAATTAATTTTTAAATTTGACCAGAGCAAGAGAAAGAGAGAGAGAGAAAGCAAGGCACCAGGCCCAGGACTCAAACCATGGTCAGCCATGTGGGAGTCCAGCACCCTAATCACATGCCACCAGCTAGCCCCGCAATGGATTTCTAAATGATCACTTATTTTTTTGTTTGTAATTACCAGAGGGTATGGGCCAGAAAAAGACAGAGAGAGAGAGAAAAAGCAGCACCCAATGGGGTGTGCTCACCCCTGCCATCCCAGCTCCTCCGTTTCTCCATCCTACTGGGTTTTGAGGCATGCACACGCATGTGCCCGGTGTGTTGTTCAAGCTGCTGGGGTGGGATTTGAACTATGGTCAGCAACGTGGAATCTGGCTCCCTTAACCACTAAGTTAAAGGACTGGCCCTAAATCTTCATTTTCAAAAAAGTGGCCATGGACCTCATTTGTGACTTGGAAGAAGTGAAATTGGTTCAGTTCATTGACTTCCACAGCCTAGATTACGATAGTGAACACTCAATCTCCTTTCGTATCTCCATTTGTAGAAAGATGATCATAAAATCTTTCTCATCAACTGGAAAGGACAATAACATGACACAGCCTTAGGGCCAGGTGGTGGTGCAGTGGTAATGAAACTTGACCCACCTGAAAAAGGTCCTAGGTTCATGTCTTGGGGCCTCTCTGAGCATGCCAAGCACACACGTGTCTGGGACCTGGGCTGGCTCGGGTAGGGGTGGATGGTGATGGGAAGAGCCTATTGGGGGGAGCCCCTTTCGCATTCTCTCTCCTGCTGTTTCTCTCTTTCAGAAAAAAAAGAAATGAACAAACTTTTAAAAAGAGAGAGAGCCTTTGGCTATCAGAGATTCTTGTAAACAACCTGTGGTAGAGACCCGCTATTGGCATGGTGGTTAAAGCAGCTGGATCCCACGCTGGGGATACGCAGTTTGAGTCCCAGACTCAGTGACTTGAAAAACACGTGGGCTGAGTGTGTGCACGCGCATGCCCAAAATCCCAAGACGAGAAGAAGGAAAAGAGATTATGGTGTGGTCATTCCTCCTGGGGGTGATTTCTTACTCCCAACCCCCACCCCGTCTCTCTCTGGCAAGTACAACATGCCCAATAGCAAAAACAAACAAAAAAAGGAATCAATAAAATAAATTTTAAAAAGAAGAAGAGGGGGGCAAACCCCAGCAGGACCTGTAATGGATGATGAGGAACTCCCAACTGCCTCCAGGAGGGGTGAATCCAGATTTTCCGTTTCTGGGATTGCAAAACCACACAAGAAATAATGTCTAAGGGGAAAGAAAGATGGTAAGTTTGCTGCAGTGAACACCAAGTCACCAGCTCTGAAGATGCTCAGACCTGGGTCTGGAACGCTATTTCTCGGTGACCTGGCCCAACCACTCTCTTAACCTGCAAACCTTAGTTTCTTTCTTTCTTTTAAGAGAAAGATTTTCGCTAGAGGGCCCATGTGCTCACCAGAGAGACACAGAGAGACAGAAAGTGGGAAGTCACCCCTCAGAGGGGATGGTCACACTGCAATCCCTTCTCCTCCTTTTTTCCCTTGGGATCTGGGACACACACACACACACACACACACACACACACACACCGAGATACACGG
>NW_006159813.1:6027214-6033562 GCF_000334495.1 Tupaia belangeri chinensis | reverse complement strand
TTTTGGTTCCCCCCTCAGTTTTTTTTTTTTTTGTCTTTTTTTTTTTTGGAGAGGTTTTTGTTACAGGGCTTGTGCACTCGCCAGACAGACAGAGACAGAGAGACAGAAAGCGAGAAATCACCCCCTAGAGGAGATGGCCATGCCACAATCCCTTCTCCTCCGTTCTCCTCTCAGGATCTTGGGCACGCACGCACACGCACCCGGTGTGAGTTTAAGCCACTGGATCCGGGACGCGAATCGTGGTCGACTACATGGGAGTCCAGCGACATAGTCATTACGCCAACTGCTGGTCCCGGTCCCCTCTCAGTTTTTGTATCTCGAAAATAAGGAGCGTTTTCCTCTCATTTCCCCTCCCCCTCTGTCTCTGTCTCTGTCTCTCTCTGTCTATATCCCTCTCTCTCTCTGGCAAGTGCACATGCCCTCTGGCAAATTGAAACAAAAAAGAAAAAAGAGGAGGGAGAATTACTTGCAAGGATTAAGACCTTTTTTATTGTGAAACATCTTAAGAATGTAGTCCCAGTGGAATGCCCAGTCCATGTTACAATAGTTCTCTACAAGCACAACTATGGAATTAACAGGGAATTGTTTTGCAAACCTACGTGGCAGAATATATAGATATACACCCATATATATATCTCCCCAAAGACGTGGGGTCCTTCAAGGATGGCCCCTGGGGAGGACAGCCCCTTGGCCAGCCAGCCTGTCATCACACAACACATTATGGGAGTCAGCCTCAGATTAGCCCTCCGAGCCAGGCCCTCATTCTTGGAGAGTGGAGTTGATATTTGGACACAGCCCAAAGTTAAATGGAGCCGGATCTGATGAATAAAGTAGGAGATGGAGCTGGCTGGGATCACTTTGGATGAGAAAAGACCTGTGATTGTAAAATAATGAACAGGGGTTACTGGTGTGGCTTGGAACCTGGCTCTGAAAGAAATCCCTGGAGAGGATCTGTAACTTTACTAGAAAAAAAAAAACCTGAGCATGTGTCTAGAGGGAGGACTAGCCTGGCTTGGAAGGTCAGGCTCTGGATGTTAGTTAACAGACAGACGCTGTGTGTTATTACCCTATCTTGTAAGATTCAGTCCTTCTTCAATATTTATCAACCGTGACTTGGTTATCTCTACCCACATTTAGAGCTGTAAACAGATCTTATCACGCCTCTATTCAAGGAGAGGGTAGCGGGTAGCGGAGGTGCCGGTGATCTGTGTGCATGGTGCCCCCTGGAGTTGTGCAGTGCACAACCCATGCGACGACAGGGGGCAGCTTTATTTTAGGGGAGGAAAAAATAAGGAAGCGAGAGAAACTCATAGGCTCAGGGAGACATTTGATCTAGAGTATTCAGGAGTTGAAGGAATTTTCAAGGCCAAGAGGGCAGGGAGATGGGGAGGGAATTCCAGATGAAGGAACAGTATGTACCAAGGCACAGAGAAGGGCAAGGTATGTTCAGGGAACGCTGAGACATCTGGTGGAACTCGGGAGGAGGCTGGCGGGCTGGGGGCAATGAGGTCGAGGGGACTGATTTTCCAATGCATGAGTCAAGATCCCTCAGGGGCTGCTGGGGGAGTCGGTGAGGCAGCCGAATGTCAGACATTCCATTCCTCTGAGTGAGCCTCAGGGCCTCTGCTGGAGGGAAATAGATTGGAGAAAGAACCCTGGCCCTGGCATGGTAAGGGCTGGACCCCAGCTCTGCAGCCTGAAGGCTGTGTGCACTCCTGCAAGTCACTTAACCTCTCTGAGTAGGGCCTGTCACTGAGTGCTTCTGTGAACTGGCCGGGGTTAAGAAAGTTGACTAGTTATCTCCATCTTCAAAGGGGCTATCAATAACTATTTTTTACAGATGAGGAAGCAGTCTCAGAGGGACTACATAGGACTTGCCCAAAGTTGGAAAGCTAGTGAGTAAGGAAGAAACTAGCAAAGGGAAGCAGGGACGGGGACTGGAGCATCCGTCTACATGGCTAAACAGAAAAATAGGATCAGGGTAGAAAATTCACCACCCAGTGTAGGCAGGAGATATTCAGTAGGGGGAATGTCTAGCTGATTAAGTCACATTTGTTCTAGTCAATGAGATCAATCAGTGGGCTCAGTCACATTTGATAGAGCCAATGAGATGAATGGGTGGGTCCAGCCACATTTAGTATGGCCAATGAGATAAATCGGTGGGCCCAGCCACATTTAATACAGCCAATGAGATGAATCGGTGGGCCCAGCCACATTTGATGGAGCCAATGAGATGAGAACAATCAGTAAACCCAGCCAACATGACCTAGATTAAAAATTATAAGCCTGGTGGCTTCAAACTCACGCCACACACAGAGGTGTGCGTGCCCAACATCCAGAGAGGAGACTGGAGGAGGAGAAGGGACTGCAGCATGGCCATCACCCCTGGGGGGTGACCTCTTGCTTTTTTTCTCTCTCTTCTTTCTCTCTCCGGCAAGTGCATGTGCCCTACAGCAAAAATCTCTCAAGAACAAAACAAAACTTTGCAGAATGCAACTACCGGGGCCTTTTGAACCATTCTCCCTCTGCCTGTTCAGGCCTGCTCCCTCCTCTCAGGAGTATACTTTCACGGTGCTTAAGAGGCTACCTCTTCCTTTCATAATGGCGTGCTTCATTCAATTCTTTATCCGAGACACCGAGAAGCTAGCTATCGTCACCGCAGTCACTTGGGCAGCAGCAACCAGCAGCAGAGGCTCCCTCAGTCTCTGTGCTATGGGGGGAGGGGGAGGGACCTGGAGGATCCTGCACCTGTCTGCGTTCAAATGCAAGGTTTGTTTCTTCTCCCCAGCATCTCAGCCAGTTCTGAACCCCTGTGAGCCTCTACCGTCTCATTCATGAAGAGAGAAAGAAAGAGAGACGATTTGCAATCCGAAGTAGTGCCATATAAAATATGCATGAACTAGTCTCCCTTTAGGTGCAAAATGTGAAGTAATGCAAATGTCCCTAATTTTAAAAAAACGAGTAACTGCATCATGTAAAAACTGTGTGGGCCAAGGGAAACTTAAACCATAGTGTACAATCGCCATGTGTTAACGACACTTTAAGCAATAAGCAGACATGTTCGACACCCTTTTCAGGGTTCTTTGGGGGCTGTTTGAGGTTTTAATTATGTAAAGATCTTCAAGGATTCGTCCCATTTTAAAATATAAAAATTTTTTATAATTTTTTTTTTTTGTTGTTATTCTTGTTCATTTTTTCAATTTGCCCAGAGAGAGACAGAGAAAAGGAAAGTGAGAAAGCAAACCACCAGGTCTGGGATTTGAACCACAGTCGGCCATATGGGAGTACAGCACCTTAGCCACCTTGCCACCTGCTGACTTCCTCATCCCTTTTGTTATTGTTGTTAAGGTTTTTGCTATAGGGCGCGTGTACTTGCCAGAGAGACAGAGAGAGGCAGAGAGACAGAAAGCGAGAAATCACCCCCCAGGGGAGATGGCCATGCCGCAATCCCTTCTCCTCCATTCTCTCTTGGGATCTTGGGCATGCCCGCACCTAGTATGAGTTTCAAGCCGCCTGGTCTGGGACTCAAACTGTGGTCAACTACGTGGGAGCCCAGTGACGTAACCATTACGCCATCTGCTGGTCCCTCTACATCCCTTTTTAAAATATGACCTCTGTGACCCAGCCCTGGTGGCACATGCTGCCAAGATGCTGCATTTTGCAGGCTGGGACCACAATCACACTGGGGACCACCCAGTGTGATTGCTAGCCCAACCTGAGGACCGAGTGCAATGGTGTGCTCCTGGAGTCCTAGCTCAGCTCAGGGGCCTGAGGCAGGAGGCTGGTAACAGAGCGAGACCCCGTTTAAAACAAAGAAAAAAAGAAAAAGGAAAAGTGACCTCCTTTATGGTGTGTGTATGTATATAAAAAGATGTAACCCATATAAATTATGGGTCTCCATATGGCTCCTTCTGTGCATTTAGGTGCATTCAAAGAACTGCAGTCTGCTGTCAGAGAGTCATTAAATCCCTACCATATGCAGCTCAAATCTCCAGCAACACCCAATAGGAGCAGTACCCTCCGCCTCCTCCCATCCCAACTCCAAACTCCCAGATTCAATTCTCCTCCCCTCTTTTTCCAGCTCCTTGTTTTTTTGTTTGTCTGTTTGTTTTTGTTTTTTTGGAGAGGTTTTTGTGTATGCACCCGCCAGAAAGAGACAGAAAGCAAGAAATCACCCCCAAAGGGGGATGGCCATGCGGCAATCCCTTCTCCTCTATTCTCTCAGGATCTTGGGCATGAATATGCACCTGGCACGAGTTTAAGCCACTGGGTCCAGGACTTGAACCACAGTCGACTACATGGGAGTCCAGCGACATAGCCATTATGCCAACTGCTAGTCTCAAGCGCTCCCTGTCTCTTTGTCTCATTCATGAAAAAAAAGTGCTTTTTTGGGGGGGTGGAGGGGAACACCTACACACACACCTGGCGTGATTTTTCAAGTCGTTGGGTCCAGGACTTGAACTGTAGTTAGCCATATGGGAGTCCAGCGCCTTAACAACTATGCTACCTGCTGGCCCCAATAAAATAATTTTGAGAGAGATTTCTACTATAGGGTGCGTGAACACGCTGGAGAGACAGAGGCAGAAAGCGAGAAATCACCCCTTGGGAGGATGACCATGCTGCAATCCCTTCTCTTCCATTCTCCTCTCGAGGTTTTAGGCATGCATGCACACACGCATGGCATGAATTTTTTAAGCCACCGGTTCCAGGACTTGAACCATGGCTCACTATGTGGAAGTCCAGCAAACCATTCCATTATGCCATCTGCTGGTCCCATAAAATGAAAATTTAAAAATGGCTCTAAAGAATAAAAAAAAAAATAGAGAGACCGGCAGGTGGCATGGTGGTTAAGGTGCTAGACTCCGACATGGCCGACCATGGTTCAAGTCTTGGACCTGGTTGCTTGCTCTTTCACTTTCTCTTTCTCTCGCCTACTCTCATCAAATTAAAAAATAATGATAACAAAAAAGTCTATGAGAATTCTTTGTACTGTTCTCGCAACTTTTTTTTTTTTTTTGAGAAGTTTTTGCTATAGGGCGCGTGCACTCGCCAGAAAGACAAAGAGAGACAGAAAGCGAGAAATCATCCCCCAGGGGGGATGGCCATGCCACAATCCCTTCTCCTCTGGGGATTTTGGGCACGCATGCACACACGCCCAGTGTGAGTTTAAGCCACCGGGTCCGGGACTCGAACCGTAGTTGACTACATGGGAGTCTAGTGACATAGCCATTATGCTAACTGCTGGCCCTGTGTTCTTGCAACTTTTCAGTAAATCTGATCTGAAACTTTGTTGAAATTTTAAAAGGGAATTTAAAAAAAAGGAAGGAAGGAAGGAAGGAAGAAAAATGGGGAATGTGTTCACGCTCTCAAATAGAGAAGAACCAGTCACAGGCAGGACTGTCTGGAAGTCCCTGACTCAGGGCAGAAACTTACCCCTTTCTCCACTCCCTCTGGTGGCTCACATGTGACTAGGAGCCCCTGGCCAGCCATGCTGCCTGCAGCCGTGGAGCCTGGCATCTGGAAAGGATCAACAGCTACCGCTAGACTCACCCCCTCCACCCCCAGCTTGCTCCTGGGAGCCTCCAAAGGCAGGCTGAGTTTTCGATGTTTCACAATAAGAATCCACAGATCACTCAGCTTCCACGGAGGCTGCTAGGAAAACTCCTTCCTGGAAGCTCCCAGAGCACTTTGCCAAGACCTCAGTCCCAACTGGGCCTCCCTGGCTCATCTGAATGGTGATTTCTGGAGGCCACGAAGCACAGGATGACAAAAGCAAGGGGCTCGGGTGGGCCCCCTGTCAGGAAGCATTGCTGAGAGCATGTGTCTGGTGGTTAAACTATTTTGTTTGCCTGGAGCAGGAACTCGGGGGCAGAGGGGAAAGGATCAAGATGGCCCTACAGAGACAGGCTTCTACATCGCACCTCTCGTCCTTCCAGCACCCCGAAAAGGAGCAGCAGTGGGCAGTACAGGTGGCATTCATGGGATCCGGGCCCTAGGAGGCTTCCAGGCTGAGCCATGCCAGCCAGGCATGTTTCTGGGTAGAGCTTCCGGTTGGCAGCAGAGGGCTGAGTCAGACTGAATCGGAGGATTAGAATCTGAGAGAGCGTGAGAACCAGCAGTTAGTGTAATGGCTGTCGCTGGACTCCCATGTAGTCGACTGCGGTTCGCGTCCCGGACCCGGTGGCTTAAAACTCACGCTGGACACATGTGCGTGCGTGCCCAAGATCCCAACAGGAGAATGGAGGAGAAGGGATTGCGGCATGGCCGCCCCCCCTGAGGGGTGATTTCTCGCTTTCTGTTTCTCTGTCTCTCTCTGTCTGTCTGGCGAGCTCACGCACCCTATAGCAA
>NW_006159813.1:6004199-6024461 GCF_000334495.1 Tupaia belangeri chinensis | reverse complement strand
CGCTGGACTCCCATGTAGTCGACTGCGGTTCGCGTCCCGGACCCGGTGGCTTAAAACTCACGCTGGACACATGTGCGTGCGTGCCCAAGATCCCAACAGGAGAATGGAGGAGAAGGGATTGCGGCATGGCCGCCCCCCCTGAGGGGTGATTTCTCGCTTTCTGTTTCTCTGTCTCTCTCTGTCTGTCTGGCGAGCTCACGCACCCTATAGCAAAAAAAAAAAAAAAAAAAAAAAAAAAAAAAAACCTCTCAAAAAAAAAAAACAAAAAACCCAAAAAACAAAAAAAAGAATCCGAGAGAGCCTGGAGGGAGGTCTCCAATTTAGCCCTTCGGAGGGGTGACACTGGCCGGGAGATTTCTCCTGAGGCTGAGCTTAATACCCCATCTGTAAAATGGAAATGATCGAACACTCCTGAGAGGTGAAAGAACATCGGTTGTTCAATTCCACCCCGCATTGAGTGAGCACCTACTTGGGGCCAGAAATAGTGTGGGGTTCCTTAGGGAGGGCCCTCTGCCCCATGAAAGGGGACACGGTGCTTCCCCTGTTGTGTTCCTCATTCCTGTCTTCTCCCTCCCACAGGACGACATCACGGCTACAGCTAGCTGCTGGAGCATCTGCCTTCAAACCCAGACCTTGTCTTTGAGTGGTCAAGGTTATTACCCAACTTACCTGGTCACAGATCTAACAATCTCCACTCCACTTACACTGCTGTGGAAATGAGTTGAGTCTACACACGCAGATTAAATAACAGCGAATGCTTGGGACCAGCAGTTAGCGTAATGGCTATGTCGCTGGACTCCCACGTAGTCGACTGCAGTTCGAGTCCCGGCCCCAGTGGCTTAAACTCACACTGGGTGCATGTGCATGCGTGCCCAAGATCCCGAGAGGAGAACGGAGGAGAAGGGATTGCAGTGTGGCCATCCCCCCTGGGGGTGATTTCTTGCTTTCTATCTCTCTGTCTCTGTCTGGCGAGCGCATGCGCCCTATAGCAAAAACCTCTCCAAAAAAATAAATAAATAAATAACAGCGAATGCTCTGTAGCAGGTACAGTGTGCCAGGCTAGCGTCCAGTCTTTATCACCCACCACTGGCCCATTTACCGAGGAGGAAGCTGAGACCCAGGAGGATCTACGTCAGAGCTGGTAAGAGGCAGAGCTGGGATCTGACCCAGGAGGCTGTTCCAGCATGTGTGTTCCTGCCCCTGAGCTCTGTGGTTGCAGGCACGTCGTCAGTGCTCAGTCCGCGTTAGCGGTTCGCGGGCTCACAACCAGGGCAGCTTGGGTGACCAGTGCAGTCACACAGGTCCTGGTGCCACAGAGGGGTTCTGCTCATTTAACGCTCTGCTCTTGCCATCTTGAGTCCTTTTTTTAAAAAAAATTTACTTCTGCCATGAGAGGTAGCTACAGTGAGAGAGACAGAGACACGAACATCCCCAAGATAGTTTTCTATTTTGTTTGTTTTTTGAGAGCGAGAGAGATTTTTGTTCTAGGGTGTATGTGCTTGTCAGAGAGACAGAGAGAAAGAAAGCAAGAACTCAACCCTCACCCGAGAGAAGATGGCCATGCCTCCATCCCTTCTCCTCCATGTACACGCACTTGGTGTGTTTCAAACCGCCAGGTCCGGGACTCCAACAGTGGTCAACCACATGGGAGTCCAGTGCCTTAACCACTACACCACCTGCTAGCCCCCCACCACGGTCTTTATACCATGATCCAGCCCCACAATCAGCAGACGGAGGTCACATTCAGAATGCTCGGGGGACGTCTCAGGAGGTAAACCCAGGACTTGTCCCTTGTGGGTGCGATTGCATCACCGTCTTCCCACCACTTGACTCCTTTGCATTCTTAAGTTTTGAACAAAGGGCCCCACATTTTCATTTTGCACTGAGCTCTGCAAATGATGTCGCTGGGCTACTGTGTCACAGAAGACAATAACTTCCTTCCCTTCTTTTTCCCCTCCCGAAACCCTGAGTTCCCTGGGATCAAAGCCTCCGCCAGCCGTCTACATACACCCCAGTCCACGCCCAACATGCAGCAGGTGCTCACATTCTGGCTGGGAGCGACAGAGGTGACTACAGCCACAGCTGTTGTTCCTGCCCCCACTTCCCCTTCACACCCTGAAAATAGCTGCCAGTCCAGGCAGCCCCAGGAACTGAAGTGTACGGGGGCTCTGGCCAGTGGCCATGGAATAGGTCTCTCCAGGATGGTAGAAGAATGTACTGGGGGCACGATGGGGGGGAAACCAAAGGCCACTGGAGCTCACTGCAGCTGAGGAATCCCAGCCAGGCCTGAAAGACCCTCATAAACAGTTCATTAAGATGCCAGCTCTGCAAATACGGCAGGAAGAGCCAGCAGAAGGTGCGATGAGGCCGGCTGGAGCTGAGGCTGGGCAGGGTTTCCTCAAGTTGGCAAGGATGCAGGGAATGCCCATCCCCAAGTGCAGGCTGTGGTCAGAGCACAAGGCAAATAAGACCCTCCCTAAGTGGAAGGCATGATGCAGTCCAGAGGTCCAACTGCAACCTTTATGAAGGCTACCAGAAGTTTTTCCTTTGTACGGGGAGCAGGTAGTGTGAAGGAAGGGAAGGTGTCACCTACTATGGAAGGGAAGGGAGCACCTACTATGCGTCAGACTCCGTGATCAGTAGGAGGAAGGGGTTTGGGCCCAGGCAGGAAGTGGGTTTGGGTATTTCTGGGGCAGAGTTGGATATCTTTTTTTTTTTTTTTTTTTTCTTAAATGTCAGAGGGCACATACACTTGCCAGAGAGACACAGAGATAGAGACAGAAAGGGAGGGGTGAAAGCACCCCATGGGGAACAGTCCCATCACAATCCTTTCTCTTTCTTTCAGGCTTTTGGGCACACAAGTAAATGCACCCAGTGAGATTTTCAAGCTGTCAGGTCCAGGACTCAGAACTGTGGAGCTGGCCATGTGGGATCTGGCTGCCTCAACCACCAGGCCACACAGCCAATCTGAACTGCACCGGTTATGTTCCCATCAACGACGTACCAGGGGTCTGATTCCTCTAGAGCCTTGCCAACACTTGGTATTTCCTGGTTGTTTCTGATTTTTCACACGAACCAAGTCTGCCTGTCTTTTGGACTTAAACCCAGAGCCGTGTCTTCCAGAATTACAGGAAAGTCAGGGTTGCATGAAGAACATTCTGGGGCCCCAGGGAGAATCTGTCATCTAGGGAGGAGCCCAAGTGACCAAGCAGTTGCAGGCCATGTAGGTCCTGAAGGGCCCTGTGATGATGTTGGCTCCTCGAACTGATCCTAGGTAGCATATAGTTTCCTTGAGGAGAAATGGCTACATCGGGGGTTGAGAGGGAACTGGGTCACTTGGAACCCAGGTAGCTTGGTCATGGGCACCTCAGCCCAAGTGCCATTGAAGCAGGCAATATCTAGCCCACTCTGCCGGATACTAGGGGTCTTCACGAGCTGGCTAAGGGCAATGCTAGTACCCAGCAGTGGCTGGAGCAGCCCCAGCCTGTGTAGACAGCGTGAATTAGTCCCATGGCTTCTCCCACCCCGAAAGGGATCAGGAAGTACAACAGCATTACCCTAGGGATAAGACAAGGAGAATAGAAATAGGATACTTTTTGCAAACGGTCCTAACAACTACCAAGTGTAACTGACTATAAACAATGTCTTGATTGGCACACTTTCGATGTGTCAGTAATAGACACAGTGATGTTTACCAAGTGCTTCCTACCTGTCAGGGGCTGTGTCAAATGCATCCTGATTTCTCCCAGCAATTCGAGGCCACAGGCATCATGGCCTCTGATGATGCGTGGAGAAATTAACTAGTATTCTAGACTGTTATTTGGGATGCGTTGGGCTGCAAGTTACAGATAACACATCTTAGCCAGGCTCCAGTGCCCTTAAATAACAAAACCCATGACTTCACATGACCAGAAAGCCAAGGAAGGGCCACACGCCAGCTGTAAGACAGCTCACAGCTGCACAATATCATCATCAACCTCAGGGGTTCTTTCCCACTTGGATCTGACATTCTTGGGGTTGACTTGGTCTTGGGTTACAGGGATTCCCTGCATCACATTCAGACACAGCAAAGACTATCCGGTGTCCCCTTCTTAGGAAGAGGGAGCTTTCCCAGAAGCCCTGGCAGATTTTCCCACCACTGGATCACATGGCCACTGCGGAACCAATCACAAGCAAGAGGACTAGATGTCCCATACCTGGCATCATCCTCTGGGTAGAGGAGACAATAGGGGAAAGGGGTTGTAGGGAGGGGAAAGACAGGGTCGACCACAGTGTGCAGAGTCAGGATTTGAACCCAGAGTTGCCTTTTTCCTTACCTCCTGAAAGTTCAGCAAAGCTAAGCCCAGGCAAGGATTCTCTTGCAAAGCCCTGGCCCAGCCTTCCCCCACTGCTGACATCCTTTTCAGCCATGGTTTCTGCACCTGTGCATCATCTGCCTTGATCTGCCCTGGGCACCCCTGGGGTCCAGCCGACCAGTGACCCTGCACGTCCGTTCCAATCAGGCAACTCCGCTCAGAGCCAGGGCAGGGAGCTTCTCGTTCTGCTCCTGATCATGTGTCCACTCACATCAGCTTCCCCTGGCTGCCCGCAGGGCTGAGGCCTCTCAGAGCTGCTCCTGTGCAGTCAGACATATCCGGCTGATCAGCAGTTCTGGGCCCGGGGCCGGCAGGGCAAGGGCCTTTTGGATCCGCTGTCTATCTACATGCATCAGCTGTTCCTGCCAGAGGCTCCGGCACTGCCTGGCGACATGGCTGGGCCTGGCCCCTTCATCAGAGGAAGCCGCAGGGAGCCTGCAATTAGCACACCGCCTTTCTTGTTGAGGATGCTGCAGCCTGAGACCGGGCGCAGGAAGGGACATGAACATGGTGGTGAGGTTTTAGAAGAATGAGAGGGAGAGATGACAGAGAAAGAAGAAAAGGGGAGAGAGAGCCAGAGACAGCAACGGGACCTCGTCTTATTCTCATCTGCATCCCTGGAACATAGCACAGTGCCTGGGGAGGCAGGGCAGGGTTGACTGAGTTGGAATAAAAAACGAGGGAGTAAGAAGATTCTTCTTTTTTCTTTTTTCTTTTTTTGGAGAGGTTTTTGCTATAGAGTGCATGTACTCTCCAGAACGACAGAGACACAGAAAGCAAGAAATCACCCCCCGGGGGGATGGCCACACCGCAATCCCTTCTCCTCCATTCTCCTCTCAGGATCTTGGGCACGCACGCACACACGCCCGGCGTGAGTTTAAGCCACGGGGTCTGGGACTCAAACCGTGGTCGATTACATGGGAGTCCAGCGACATAGCCATTACGCTAACTGCTGGTCCCAAGAGAAGATTCTAAAGAGGAGGAAGATGATGGGAGGAGATGAGAGGAAGAAAGAGAAAAGAGATACAGAGAGAGAGCAAAACGGCTGGGCAGGGAGGTGTCACTATACTCCCAGGGACAAGCACTCCTGTCTTGTTTGATTTCACATCCTCATCTCGATGGCCCGAAGTTAGTGTCCTTCCAAAATCCGTGTGTCGAAATCAAGTCCCCACTGTGCTGGTGTTCCGAGGTGGGGCCTTTGGGAAGTGCTTAGATCCTAAATGTGGAGCCCTGTGAGTGGGGTCAGCAGCCTTATTAAAGGGGCCTGGGGGAGCTTTGGTCCCTTCGCCTTGCCCCTACGTGAGCTCACGGCAAGGAGACACCACTGATGGGCCAAGCTCACGGCAAGGAGACACCACTGACGGGCCGAGAACAAGCCTTCCCCAGACATCAGATCTGCTGGCACCTGGACCTTGAACTCCCCAGCCCCCAGAGCCACGAGCAGTACACGACTACTGTTTATAACTGACCCAGTCTCAGGGATGTGACCGCAGCTCACGCAGACTAAAACGCCAGTCATTAGCAATCCCCAGTATTCAGCAGTGGCTCAATAAATATTGGTCTTTTTTTAAAAATTATTTAATTCCATTTGTTATTATTATTTTTTTAATTTGACGAGAGAGAGAGAAAGGGAAACTGAGAAAGTTAAGTTTAAGTTGCCAGGTCTGGGACTCGAACCGTGGTCAGCCATGTGGGAATCCAGCGCTTTGAACCACCCCCACTACCTGCTGGCTCCTAAATGTCTGTCTTGCTGAACTGAAAGAAAAGGAGAAATGGAGACGGAGTGGGAGAGAGAAGGAATAGGGCACAGAGGGGCAGCAGGGATGAGAGACGCTGAGACTGAGGAAGGGGAGGGGACGGGAGGCGAGGACAGTGATAAAGAAAGGAAGGGACCAAGAGGCTAGGAGGAGGGAGGGGCGGGAACAGACAGGAACAACCCAGGGACGGAAGTAGACGCCGAGAGGATGGGCCAGCCAGGCAGCAAGAGCGGGCTCAGCCCTTTGATGCAAATGCACATTAGCAAACGCGCTAGGATCTGACAAGCGCCAACAGGCCCATCGCGGAGTTAAAAAGCGCTACATCTGTCAGGTTTCAGTTTCAAGTCAGCACTTCCTTCTTGTCCTGCTGGGATTCTGCAACCATAGTCTCTCAGCTTCCCACAAATCCCCCCACCCCCCCAGCACAAAAGCTTGGCTCAGAGCCGGCAGACTCCCGGGGAGCCTGGAGGGGCCCTGGGCACGCTGGGGGGCCAGGCAGGAGGGGGTGTGAGCCACTGAATCCTGCCTAGCCGCTTTGCAGAGGTGTCCTGCGGAAGGGCACGAAGGGCGGGTCAGGTTTTCCGCGGACCCGGGAAATGAACTGAGGCTGTGAACATTGGAGTGTGCCGAATAGCATAGCGTCCCCCATTTTGCTGCTAGTAACGTAGTTTGGGTAATTTAAGGGGGGAAGAGTTCATTTAACTCACAGTTAGGTAGACTGGGAAGTCCCGGAGCTTGGTCCTGGCATCTGGGGAGCTTATCCTGTTGGCATCAGGACATGGCGAAGGTCCGGAGCACAGGCGTCTGGGTGCGTGGTTCTGGTCTCCTTCCCTCCCCACCTTACAAACCCACCAGGAATCAATTATGGAGAATGTGCCCTGATGGCCTTAATTTCAATCTTCTCCCAAAGGCCCCACCTTTCAACACCATAGTTAGATTAAGTTCTTAGCCTCTTAATTCCATCACAACCAAATCTCAACATATGAGATTTAGGGGTGGGGTGGTGGGAAGGATTCAAACCATAGAACCCCAAAATTCATCAACACTTAGAACCTCAATGTGACCTTATTTGGAACTAGGGTCACTGTAGGTGTGAAGAGTTAAGGGTCGGGACCAGCAATGGCATAATGATTATGTTGCTGGGCACGTAGTTGACTGCAGTTCGAGTCCCAGACCCAGCAGTTTAAAACTCACCCTGGGTGTGTGTGCCTATGTGCCCAAAATCTCAAGAGGAGAATAGAGAAGGGATTTTGGTGTGGCCATCCCCCCTGGAGGGGGTGATTTTTCACTTTCTGTCTATCTCTCCCACGAGTATACGCACTCTACAGCAAAAATCTCTCTTTAAAAAAAAAGTTAAAGGTCTTCAGATTTGATCTTCCTGGCTTGAGGACCCCACTGGGGACCTCATGGTTCTAAATGTGGGGTCTAAACCCCTCCCTCTATCAGGACTCCAGCAGCAGGTGGGGCAGCTGTCCTGGTTGGAGGTCAGAACCAAAGTCCAGTTGCAGCAAAGCACTGTGGGAAGGAGGGAGGAGACACACGGTCAGCTTTAGGACTGATCAATCTTTGGGAGAAGCAAGGGGAAGAAATGAAGTTTAGGTGACTTTGGTAGGCCATGGCCTGGCAGTTAGGGTACCTGAATCCCACATGGTCAACAGCTCAGTTTGAGTCCCAGATCTACGGGTTTAAAAAAACATATTGAAGGGACCAGCAGATGGCATAATGATTATGTTGCTGGACTCCCATGTAGTTGACAGTGGTTCAAGTCCTGGAGCCAGCAGCTTAAAACTCACACTGAGCGTGTGTATGTGTGTGTGTGTGTGTGTGTGCATGCCCAAAATCCTGCGAGACAATGGAGGAGAAGGGATTGTGGCATGGCCATGCCGCCTGGTGTGTGTGTGTGGGGGGGGGATTTCTCTCTGTCTCTCTGGCAAGTGCATGTGCCCTATAGCAAAAATCTCTCTTTTTTAAAAAAAAAGTGGGGGCTGGGCGTTGGTGTAGTGGTTAAGGGTGCTCTTTTTTTGTGGGGGGAGGTGGGAGGAATATTTTTGCTATTAGTTAGGGCATGTGTGCTTGCCAGAGAGACAGACAAAAAGTGAGAAATCACTCCTAGGGGAGATGGCCATACTGCAATCCCTTCTCCATTCTCCTGTTGGGATTTTGGGCATGCACACCCATGTGCTTGGCATGAGTTTCAAGGCACTGGGTCGAGGACTTGAACCATGGTTGGTCATATGGGAGTCCAGAGCCTTAACCACTACGCCACCTGTTGGTCCCAGCATGGTTTACCCTAAACACAAGTTTGAGAGATCAGGCCTGGAGAAGCACAAAGTGTTTTCTGAGGTGCTCAAGAGGCAGCAGTTCTTTTATTCAGTTCTGAGAGCCGAAGACACAGACAAAATTGTACATCAGCATAGCGAGCCTCTTCATTGGCATGGTCCCAAAAGGCAGGATATCTGGAAGGGGAGGGCTTGTAGGTTATAGTGGGTTTAGAAATTCTTGGGGGTAGTAATTGGTGAAATATGCAAGTCTTTGTCTACAGGAGACTTGGGGTCAGTAGGAAAGAATGTCTAAATTTAACCTAAATGTAGATAATAAGGCCTCATTATTTATCTGGTGGTGCAGGCTGGGTCAGGATGTAAGGAGCTGCCCACGATCACTAGACCAAAGCTGTCTGTTACAGCAAGATTCATGTTTGTAGACATGACCCTGCCAGGTGTCGAAGTGCCCGCCCCGGGGCCTTGGAAACAATTTTTTTTTTTTTTTTTTTTTTAGTTTTTTGCCACAGAGTGTGTGTGTGTGTGCTTGCTAGAAAGAGTGAAAGAGAAAGTGAGAAATCACTCCCCAAGGGAGAAGGCCACACCGCAATTCCTCCTCCTCCAGTCTTCTCTTGGGATTATGGACACACACACACACACACACACACACACACACACATATATGCCTAGTATGAGTTTCAAGCCACCAGGTCCAGAAGTCCCACGGGTAGCCATGTGGAAGTCCAGTGCCTTAACCACTATGCTATCTACTGGTCCCAGGAAAGCATCTTAGAATAGGAAGAATAGTCAGAAGTCTATTCTCAGATGGATTCCATTGGGCTCTTCAGATGAAGAAACTGATACTGGGGCCAGCAGGTGGCATGGTGGTTAAAGATATTGGACTCCCACATGGCTGACCGCAGTTCGAGTCCTGGACCTGGCAGCTTGCCTTCTCACTCTCTCTCTCTCACTCGGTCCCTCTCGACTCAAATTAAAATAAGTAAAGTTCAATAAAATCATTCTAAAAAAGAAAATAAACTATGCTTACAGTGTGCTTTGATTTGCTTAAGGGTAGATAGTTCAAGGGTTGCTGGGCTGAGGATCTGAGCCCTAGTTCTGTGCCACTGTGTCATCTGGTCTTCCACTAAGGCTAAAAGAACCTCATTGTGACCTTATTTGGAACTAGGGTCACTGTAGGGGGCCCAGAATAGCTGGACTTTGAAAGTAGACAGGGCAGTGGAGGAAGAGGTGGGAAAAGACGACTTGGCTGAGCTGTGTGGGTGGGCAGAATTTCAATACTCATTCTACAGAGGGTTCATAAACTCTTATTTTGTCCTGGGTGCTGGTCTAGGTCCTGGGAGATACAGATGCAGAAAAGGGAATGAAGTCCCTGCTCTCATGAAATGTATGAATTCTTGTTGGGGGAGACAGACAAGATCTAAGGACAAATATAATGAATAACGGGGACCAGCAGGTGGCTGGTGGTTGACCGTGGTTTGAGTCCCAGACCCGGTGGTTTGAAACTCATGCTGGGTGCATGTGCATGTGTGCCCAAAATCCCGAGAGGAGAATGGAGGAGAAGGGACTGCAGTGTGGTCATCCCCCTGGGGGTGAATTCAGAAAGGCTTCAGTGTCATGGAGAAAACAGAAGCAGATATTATGAGGAGATAGGTGAGTGCTGGGAGGGTGTTTGGTGGTCAGGAAGGTCGCCCTGCGCTCATCCCAAGAATGCAGAGGTCCCAGTCTTGAGAAGATGGGGGCCAGGGAGAGGGAACAGCACATGAGACTGCTCGGAGGTGGGAATGAGGAATGGAAAGCCAGGCAGGATGGATGGAAACGTGGGAGGACATGGAAGGTGACTCGGTCACAGAGGAAGCAGGGGGAGAGCACGCGAAGCTTAGCAGCACTGGAAGGTGAGCGAAAATGTTCTCGTTCTCATTTGACTCAGGCCCAGAGAAGCCCGTGGTGACACAGCGTGGGCTGGGGTTAGAGCTCAAGACCCCTGACTTCCCATTTCCTCTGGATCAGTCCCTGCTTCCCCTTCTGGGGAGGTGAAGACAGCAACTCTGCAGGCATCACAGAGGACTCCTCAAGGTTGTGTTGCCACCCCAAAAGGCTTGGCTAGCCTGGGCAATGGGGTTCTGCCTCCAGAGCTCAGGGGCCAGCCTTGCACTGTACTGCAGAGTCTTTACGTCTGCCCCTTAATTTTCCAGGACTTTCAATTTCCTGATCTAAGGGAGTTTTACAGACGTGGTATGCGTGGCTGGCTCTAATAACCGTCTGTTGAATAAATGACCCTTTCTGTCTTGACTTGCAGGTTTAAGCCTCATGCTGAGAGCAAAAGTGAAATACTCAGGGTGAGGGGAGTGGGGGTTTGCTTTGCCAGTGACCTGCAGGCTGTCCTCACTCTTGGGGGCTTCAATTTGTCATTGACAGGACATGACTAACAATGTTTATTTAACTCCTCTGGTGCTTGGAGTTGCTTAAGCAAAAGTATTTGGAATAGGAAATGCTCCCCAAATTCTGTTGTTGGGTCTCCATGGGCCAGCACCCCAATTTTCCTTTTAAGGAAAAACTGTTTCCTCTCCACCCCATGCATAGACTCTGAGCTCTGGGGTAATATTAAACACATCCTTCAGCTCCAGGAGTGCCATGTGACTCAGGATTGTCCAATCAAAGCACTGCATTCTCCCAACTACAGGGATTGGATGGCAGGTGGGCACGTGGCCCAGTTAGGACCAATGGGACACAGGGATTTTTGCAACAGCCTTTGGAAAGGGTAACTCCGTCCTTTCTACTGGACTTGATCCTAAGGAAATGTGACGGGATCTCTGGCCAGAGACTGGGAGGGACCAACACGGAGAAGCAGCCAAGTTCTGCTAATAGTTGTACCCCTTGATGCCACAGTGCCTGAAGCCCGGGTTAATTTGATGTGTGAGTGGGCCAGGGGGTACCCAGATTAAACAGTTTCTGGGTGTGCCTGTGAGGGGGTTTCCAGGTGACGTTAGCATTGGGACTGGGGGGCTCAGGGGGAAGATTCCCATTGGGTGGGCATCATCCCATCTGTTGAGGCAGAAGAAGGGATACAGTCATCCATTCATTCCCATCTGTCACTTTATCCTTCCCCTTTTCTAAGTTTAGTTATTTGTCCCATGTTTATCCTTCCCCTTTTCTAAGTTTAGTTATGTGTCCCATGAGAGACAGAGAAATAGAAAGAGAGACAAGTACCCTAACAAGATCTTTTTTTTTCCCTTAAGAATGATTTAATTTTATTATCATTATTTTTCAGTTTGACCAGAGAGAGACTGTGAGAAAATAAGCCACCAGGTCTGGGACTGGAACTGAAATCAACCATGTGGAAGTCCAGCGTCTTAACCACCACACCACCTGTGGTCCCCTCAAGAGTGTCTTTATGATACTAGTTACCCCCCCCCGTCTCCCCCAGCTCAGATCGTGGGCATGTGGGAGGGTCCAGGTGTGTTACTGCTGACATCCACGGGCCCCAAGCTTGAGCTGGGGCTTTACATCACTGCCCCGCTGCCCAGACTAGGAGTACAGAATTAGCTCCCCTGGTTCCGTCCATGCTGCCTGGCTTTCCATTCCTCATTCACACCTGCTTCCTGACTCGGGCTGAACGACACCGTCGGCTTTTCATGGTCTCTACTTTGCATGATTGTGTGATTTCATCTTATATACTAGATATGTAGTGTGTATGTATACACACACATGTACGTGTACATACACACATACACATATGTATATGCACCCATGTACACATGTATTCACAATGAAGAACATATGCGCACATATGCATATGTATACATGTAGACACATGTGTGTATATATGTATGTGTAATGTGTGTGTGCATGCATATGTATTCACACATACACACCATATATGCATATGTGGTGAATATATGCACACACACGTGTATATGTGTATATACACACATATAAGTATACATAAGGAATATATGTGCACACATGCATATATACATATATACATATATGTATGTGTAATGAAGATATGCACACACTATGATCACACTATGATATGTATATATGCATATATACATACATATTAATATATTCATACATATGTACAGATACATGTGTGTCTGTATATGTGAGTGTGCCCATGCGTGTGTGTGTGTATCTCCTATTGGTTCTTTTTCCCTAGAGACCCCAACCCTCCAGCTATGCTCAGGACTTCAGCTGTGCACACCAACGAAGTCTTCGTTCAGCCTCAGCCAGCGTGGACTGGAGCATGGCCTACTAGACTCTGGGGGGATCTGCTGGTTCCTCACTTAGACAAGGGGGCGGCACACCATGGCTGGTGAGCAGGCCCCACGCACCACCTGCTTTGTGTTCTTCCTTGTTCTTTACGAACTGCATGAGGTATAATTTACAGCACATTACGTTTATGCAGACACTGCACAATTTGATGTTTTAGTAAACATACACAGTCATGCAACCAGTGCCAAAATCAATTTCTGGACTGCTTCTAACCAACTCTGAAATTTCCCTCATGTCCTTTTTTCACTTATCAGTTAATACTTTTTTTTTTTTTTTTAAAGGGGTTTTTGCTATAGGGTGTGTGCGCTGGCCAGAAAGACAGAGAGACAGAAAGCGAGAAATCCCCCCCCCCCCAGGGGAGATGACCATGCTGCAATCCCTTCTCCTCCATTCTCCTCTTGGGATCTTGGGCACGCACGCACACATGCCCAGCGTGAGTTTACGGCACCAGGTCTGGGACTCAAACTGTGGTCGACTACATGGGAGTCCAGTAACATGGCCATTGCGCCAACTGCTGGTTCCAATTATTTCAATTCATTAAAGAGACACAGAGAGAGAGAGAAAGTGACAAAGCAAGCCACCAGGTCTGGGACTCCAATTGCAGTTGGTCATGTGGGAGAGTCCAGCACCTTAACCATTACGTCACCTGCTGGCCCCATCAATGATTTTTTTTTTAAATTGAGATGTGATTTGCATACCATAGAATTCGTCCGTCTGAAGAATACAGCTCAGTGGTTTTAGTATACTCACGGACACGTGGAACTCTCACCATGTATGTTTCAGAGCATTTCCATCACTTCAAAAAGAAGCCCTGTTTCCTGACACCCACTTGGGCCCCGGCGATCACTCTCTTCCTGTCTCTACGGCTTAGTCCATTCTGGACACTTCACCTAAATGCCAGCACATGGGGGCAGTTCTGTAGCCTAGCAGTTAAGGGAGCCAGAGCCCACGTGGCCAGCCATAGTTCAAATCCTGGCCCTGACGGTTTGAAAAAACACACATGGGTGGAACATGGTGGAGAGGGACTGCAGACCGGCCATGCCCATTGGGGGTGACTTTGTCTCTCTCTGTGTGTTTCTCTCCATCTGTCTCTGGCAAGTGCATACGCCCTTTAGCAACTGAAAATAAATAAAAGCTAAATAAATGGAATTATACACTATATACCCTTTTGTGTCTGACTTCTTTCACTTAGAATAATTTCTTTTTAAAAAATTATTTATTTGTGGGAACCAGCAGTTAGTGTAATGGCTATGTCGCTGGACTCCCACATAGTCGACTGCAGTTCGCATCCTGGACCCGGTGGCTTAAAACTCACACCGGGCGCGTGTGCGTGCGTGCCCAAGATCCCGAGAGGAGAATGGAGGAGAAGGGATTGCGGCATGACCACCCCCCTGGGGGGTGATTTCTTGCTTTCTGTCTCTATGTCTCTGTCTGTCTGGCGAGTGCACGCGCCCTATAGCAAAAACCTCTCCAAAAAAAAATATTTATTTGTTATTATTATTATTATTTTTAAATTAGCTATAGGATACGTACACTTACCAAAGAGAGAGAAAGAGAGTGGAAAAGTGAGAAAGTAAGTCAACAGGTCCTGGACTCAAACCATGGTCAGCCGTGTGGGAGTCCAGCACCTCTACCACCACACTACCTGCTGTCCCCACCTGGCATAATGTCAAGAGTCTTCCAGTATCAGTGCTTCATTCCTTTTAATGGCTGTATAATATTCCATTCTGTGCATGTGCCACCTTCGAACTCATCGTTTGATGGGCATTTGGGTTGTTTCCAGGTTTGGGCTATTGTGAATAACGCTACCATGAACATTCATGGCCAGGTTTGTGTGTGGACGTGTTTTCAGTTCTCTCGAATACAGACCTAGGAATCGAATTACTAGGTCATATGGGGATTCTGTTTAACCATCTGAGTAACTACCAGGCTGTTTTCCAGAGTGACTGCACCATCCTCCATTCCTACTAGCAGGGCATGGAAGTCTGGTTTCTCCGCGTCCTCGCCAACACTTGTTACTGTGATTTCTAGATGACTGTCATCCGCATGTGGGTGAAGTGCCACCACTTGCTTTGTAAATAAAGTTTTATTGGCATCTTTGTGCTCGCTTTTCATTTACATATTGTCTGTCAGTGAGTTTACAAAGCAACTGCAGGACTGAGGGGCACAGATAATGTGACCCATAAAGCCTAAAATATTTACTATCTCACCTTTTATGGAAAAAGTGAACTGATTCCTGATTTTGACCAATCCTTTTTTCTTCTTTAAAAAACATTCTTTTAAAATAATCATTTAATTGTATTATTCGTATTTTAATTGGCTATAAAGCATGTATGCTCACCAGAGAGAGACAGAGAGAGTGAGCGAGCGAAAGAGAGAGAGAGTAGGAAAGTGAGAAAGCAAGCCTCCAGGTTCAGGACTTGAACCGCAGTTGACCATGTGGGAGTCCAGTGCCTTAACCACTATGCCACCTGCTGTCCCACCTTTTTGTCTTACACAAGGAAATTAAGGCCCAGAAAGATTTTCGTCTCTACTTAAAGGCACACAGCAAGGCCTGGAAACTTTGGGGACCTCAGTTCCTATATATAAAAAATGAGATGCAATATTGTGTTAGAGGACATGGCGAGACTTAAATACAGCAAAGATAGTACAGTGCTTAGCCCAGGGACAGATTGTCATTAAACCGGACAATTTATTTTAGATTTTTGCCATAGGGTGTGTGCACTCCCTGGAGAGAGACCGTGAGAGGGAAAGTGAGAAAACATCCCCCAGGGGGATGTCCTTGCTCCAATCCCTTCTCTTCCATTCTTTTCCTGGGGTTTTGGGCACATACGCACATGCACCCGTGTGATTTTCAAGCTGCCAGGTCCAGGACTTGAACCGAGGCCAGCCATGTGGCAGTCTAGCGCCTTAACCACCAGACTACTGCTGCCCCCCCATAAACCTGACACTTCTCTAGAATCTGAGATACCTGATTTAGTCTAATGCCTACCCCAGGGGAGATGCTTCCCCCCCCCCAAATTGCTAGCCTTAACCACCAGACTACTGCTGCCCCCCCATAAACCTGACACTTCTCTAGAATCTGAGATACCTGATTTAGTCTAATGCCTACCCCAGGGGAGATGCTTCCCCCCCCCCAAATTGCTAGAGGGCATGTAGAATCTGAGATACCTGATTTAGTCTAATGCCCACCCCCAGGGAGATGCTGTCCCCCCCCCCAAATTGCTAAAGGGCATGTGTGTTCACTTGCGGGAGAGAAAGCACCCCCTACGAGGGTTAGGTCACGCTGCAATCTCTTCTCCTCCATTTCTCCATCCTGTTAGGAGCTTTTCCAAGCTGCCAGGGCCAGAATTCGAACTGTGGTCGGCCACGTATTGAATAGATTCTACCTCCTTTAACCACTAGGCTACAGGGCTAGCCCGACAGATGGCTTTCCTGCCAGCCAGCGAGATGCAGATGAGTTACTATAATAGCATTCACACTGAGTCTCCCGTGCACTGACACGGAGAAGCCTCTGATGAACATCTTACATGAAAATTAGGCTCACGCCTCTGGAAATGCAGCTTGCTTCTTTCCTGTGTCCCCTTGTTGCTCTGTCCTGCAGATTCCTGGCAGTCACCACTTCTGCAAGCCAGCTCTCAGAGCTCTGAACACACCACTTGTTCCGAGCTCCGTGTCGGAGGGTCATCATGATAGGCACACAGGTACACACGCACAGCCATCCACCGGAGGCCAGGGCCAACTTTCAGTGGTTGACCACATGAGCTTTGTTTAAAGTCCCAGGTCAGGGATGGGGCTTGGTGCTGACCCCTGGCTGTGGGACCTCAGGCATGTTTCTCAACCTCTCTGGCTCTCTCTGCAAAGTGTGGACAGCCAAGTCTATCTTTTTTGTTTTTGAGAGGCTTTTGCTATAGGGCGTGTGCGCTCACCAGAAAGACAGAGAGAGAAAGAAAGATAGAAAATGAGAAATCCGTGCGCTCACCAGAAAGACAGAGAGAGACAGAGAGATAGAAAGTGAGAAATCACCCCCCAGGGGGGATGGCCACACCACAATCCCTTCTCCTCCATTCTCCTCTCGGGATCTTGGGCACGCATGCACACGTGCCCGGCATGAGTTTAAGCAACCGGGTCTGGGACTCGAACCGTGGTTGACTACATGGGAGTCCAGCGACATAGCCATTATGCCAACTGCTGGTCTCCAGCCAAGACAATCTCTTAGGCTGCCCTGGGTATTACACGAGGTGATGGATGGGCAAGCCGACGCACAGGGCCCAGCATGGCTTAATACTGTGTCCTTGAGGCAGAAAAGCACTCTATGGACAGCCCTGCAAAGTGCACCTTCCTGTTTAGCACTGGGGACAGAGGCTCAGAGAAGTGAAGTGAGCCCCCCAAGGTCACACAGCATGTGAGGGCCATAGCTGCACACCTAAACTTCTATGCCAGTTCAGGCCAGGTTCATCCCTCCTTGGACTTCCATCACTGGACTGACGGAGAGGAAGTTCTCGTCCTGTGCTATGTCCAAGGCCCTGGATCTCTCAGGGTTCACCTCCTGGAAGGGGTGGGAATGGCTTGCTCACCTGGCTTTCCCCTGGCTGCTGACCATCTGTCCCTTAGATGTCCGTCCCTCCCACCTTCCCTGTTCCTTTCCTTTCTGCTGCCTAAAAGCATCATCTGCTTCCTGCCGGTAGACAGGCTCCAGGCCCATGGGTGTTTCTGCTCTGGGCTGACTTGTTTTCATCAGAGCCGACCTGCCAGTTCTGCAGGGCTCCGGGGAGGTGGAAATGGGAGTTTTCTGGTATTACTGGGGCAGGGTCCAGAAGCCTCATCCAACTCACTCATGGCCATGGTGACTGTCCCCTCCCAGCCCTCCTATTTGAGTCAGCTGTCCAGGAACTCAGTAAAAGCTGAAAAGGTCCCTGGTGAGAGTTCCGATCCTGATGGTCACTCTGCCTGGCACTGTCGTCCCTGTCTTAGTTCCTGCCACCAGCTTCTGCTCCTTCAGGTCTTGTCGAAAACACTGCCTCCTCAGAGAGGCCCTCCCGGATTGCACATCCACATAGCCTCCTCTCTTTGTTCTGCTCATCCTAGCTTCCTTTGGCACGCTGAACCCAAAGGACAGCTTTCTACCTATACGTTGGTGTATCTGTGTACTTGTTGAATAGGGCAGGTTTGCAGGGGCAGGGCTGGTGTGTTTTTCGTACATCTGTAACCACGACCCTGCCCCCCTGCATTGCAGGTAACCAACGTGTAGTAGGTGCTGATGGCAATGCAGGGAATGAATGGATGAATGAAGGCCTTGTCTGGGGAAGCTGCTAGCTGGCGGTGAGAGCACGCCGAGGTCCTCCTGCAAGGAGCTGATGTCACCCTTCTTGTTTCCATCATGACCTTGTCCAGAGGCTCTGGGGCTACACGGAGGGAACCGAAGGTACAACTATTTTCGCAGTTTTTCAGACTTCCGAACAAGCTGCCTTCCTAAGAAAACACATTACAGGGAGATGTTTCCCCCTCCAGCTCAGACGCCCTATGTCCCGAGGAACTGCTCTTTGTTTATGATAATAAAGCAGGACCCATGGCAACCCACTGGGATGTCATGGGAGTGTGAGGTCATAAATCCTTCCAGGGGAAGAATGAGACCAAGTGGACACAATGGAAGCCCGAGCCTCCCTTCCCTGGCCTAGCTGGGGCTCTTGCCAGATTTTATTTTCTTTTTTTTTAAACCAGGTGATTCATTTCTTTTTCTCTGCCTCCCCCCACCCCACACACCTTCTTGTTCTCTTTTTCAACCCTGAAAAAAATATATATATATAATAAATAAATAAAAGTGGTAAAAGACTCTGAGTGGAAAGATTTGTCCCAGGAATTTCCTGCTGGCAAACGCCCAGTTGGTGGGGAATGCCAGCGACCACGTGAGCACTGCTTGCTAGTCCCCGACCCACAGGGGGAAAACGTCCCGAATTCCCCAGGTCCATGGCTGAAATGGGGCCAAAGCCTTGGGGAGCTCCAGGGCTCTGGCTTGCGGAGTTTGCAAGGAACGTTTTCTCCGGCTGCCCTTCCACGCTCACCTTTCCCCCTTCCCTCTCCCTTCTTTTCATGACTCATTCTGGTTCTCTCTCGGTCTGTTGTGTTTTTTCTCTGTGTCTCCATCACTCTCAATTTTTCCCCTTCCATCTCAGTCTTCACCTCACTTTCTCAGCCTCAGTCTCTCTGTGTATTTTTCTTCCCCTCTGTGCCTCTTTCTCCTGCTGAGTCTGTGTGTCTCTCCCAGGTTCTGTCTGTCCATCATATACATCTATTTCTCCCATGGCCAAGACAGACAGAGAGTCAGCACCCCCAACAGGGTCTTAGTGGGATGATCCAGCCCCAGGCCAGGGGCTTGTGCACACCCAGAATAATGTCCTCATGCAGGTCTCCAGACTTGAACCGGGAACCTTCCCATGCAAGATCGCCTTGCGGAGCACTGTGTCTTACCACTGTGCCAATCGCTGGCCTCCATTCTCACTGTTTTTTGCCTCACTGTCTGTCCCTTTCCTGGTTATTTCCTCTCTCCCTGCCCTCTGTGCTCCTGTTACTGAAACAAATCTGCATTTCAGACCTGGACTCAGAAGGAGTCTTCAGAGAGACAGAGGGAAAACAAGAAGTCGCCAGGTCTGGGACTCGAACCCTGGTCAGTCATGGGAAAGTCCAGTGCCCTAATCACCATGCCAACTGCCAGTCCCTGGTGCCGTTTTCTAAAGAGTTTATTTCTTTTTTCCATGAATGAGCTAGAGAGAGACAGAGAGAGACTGCACCTCCAACACCCCACCCTCAGCCGACCCTGAATCACGAACACACACATGACCAGCATTCTCAGGGCAGGGTCTAGACTCCAACCTAGAACCTCCCGTGGCAGTTAGCCTTGCAGAACAAGGAGTTTTACCACTGTGCCACTGTCTGGCCCCTTATAATAATAAATATTATGAATATCATGTATATGGCTTTCTATGTGCCAAGGACTGGGCCCTGTGCCCCGTGTGTTCATTTCCTCACACCCATCTCAGGGGCTGTGGTGAGGTCGTAGGTGTCAAAGCCCCACAGCACTCGGCCCAGCGCTGAGTCACCTGTTACTGTTATTACCTGAGCCTGCGGGCATCCCTAAGCCATGTCCTTTCATGCCTCCAGCGTTTGCACCTGCCTTCCCTTGCCTGGACTGCCCCTCTAATTCTTCTCTTGCTACTCCCTCTGCGTCTGCAGCCCAACCTCTGGTCTGATTGGCTCTCTGGAGTCTGGCGTTCCCTGGGGCATTCCCACTGGAGGCCCTATCTCCATTTCGGCAGCTCCCCGCTGCCTCCCCAGCCTGGAGCAAGAGGGAGGTTTTAGTCTTCTCTGCGTTCCAGTGGTGGAGGGACTTGGCGTCAGCGAGGCAGGGTGGGGTCAGGGGAAGGCTGATAACTGCACAGGTGAGTATCTTGGGTGGCAAGCCTAAGTATATAACAGGAGCAGAAAGGAGCCCTGGGTCAGCAGTTTCGTCACTAGACTCTCCCACATGGCCGACAGCGGTTCGAGTCCCAGACCCTGTGGTTTGAAAATCATGCAGGGCATGTTCGACCGGAGAGGAGA
>NW_006159813.1:6002733-6004168 GCF_000334495.1 Tupaia belangeri chinensis | reverse complement strand
GCCCAAGGCAAAATAAATAAATAATAAAAATAAAATAAAACCCCTACCTGGATGGTTCAGGGCGTGCCTGCCCTACTCCCAAAGGGACCACGTGGCCTCTGGATTACCACCTCTGAATGGCCACGTGACCCAGGCCTGCCCAATTAGAGGAAGCCACGCCCATAGTATCTGGTTCATAGCCGGGCACGTGACTCCATGTGGTCCAATGAGGTTTTAGAACGAGGTGGACTTAAATCTGAACCTGGGCGCACCAGGGAAACCAAAGCTGAGGAACCAAGGGCCGAGAGGCTGGAAGTGGGGCGGGATGTCTGAGACCCATGGGCAGGTGGTGCCTGAAGTCTCCCCTAGGCTGCCCTAAATCTGCAACCAGTCATTTGCCTATCAGTGAGGGGGTTTGGCGTTAGCAGCTGTCCATCTCTGCCAAACCCCCTCTGGCCTGCAGTGGCTCCTAACCTGCTCTTCCAAGCCCGGAGTCCCTCATCCTTCTCATCTTGGGCACCCGCAGCCAGTTCAGGGTGATGGCGCAGCAACTGAAAACATACCAGCGGGTCCCCAGGGAGGAAGAGGGGCTTGCCCAGTGGCCTACACCTAGGGGTCCGTCAGCTCCTTGCCAGATCCAGAGGCACAGGCCTCCTACAGAACAAAGCGCTGCTGGGCGAGCACCCGGGCCACCTCAGGCATGCCTCTCTGCAAGGAGATGCATACGGTGACTTTCAGGACAGCCCCACTGTCTGTGCATGGCTCTGTCCCCACCCCTCGAGCTCCGAGCTGGTCAGAGGCAGCTCCCTAAAAAGTGACCCGTGGTGGGCAGGCTTGGGGGATTGGCAGAAATCACGAATGTGGATGCCACCACACCTTCTAAGATCACGTGCAGATGGGCAGGGCAGTGTGTGCGTGTGCACGTGAACCCGCTGTGTGAACCGACGTGCACGGCCTGCTGCAGATCCCATCTTCAGATCGACCGCGTGGCTTCGGTGCATTAGGCACACGCCCGCGTGCACGCGCACACACACACGCGCACCCCTTACATGAAGCGCTTTGAAGTGCCGCTCCACGCACATGCTGAAATCCTAAATCGGGGACAAATGTGGAGCATGGTGCTGTTGGGTAGCAAGTGCTGGTAGAAGCCAAGAGACGATCCTTTCTGGTTTCCGATGTGTCCTCCGCGGGGTCCAAACGCAAACATCCCCCCAGTAGCGGAGATGCAAAGCCTGGCCCCCTCAACTCGGCTCCTTCCCTGCGACGCCCCGCCCCTCGTGTACAGATGGTGCCCGAGATATAATCACCATAGAACCCCCCTCAAGGCTGCGAGCCATGGAATAAATTTCAAGCCATGCTATAAACTGTGCTTTTGGATGTCATTGAGCGCTCCCGTGCCAATGACATCACTGTTGCCATGGCAACTAATATAATTAACATGAGAGAAAGTGTAAGG
>NW_006159813.1:5995112-6002702 GCF_000334495.1 Tupaia belangeri chinensis | reverse complement strand
GGGAAAGAGGGAAAACACCAAGTCCAACTCTAAACAGAGAAAATGACACGGTGGGGGAGAGGAGGGGTGCGGAGGGGCCCATAAAATGTTTTACTGCCACTTGTTAGAAAGGCCGGCATAACTCCGCTCCTGGCAGTGGGGGTAATGAGATCATTTGCAAACTGTATCTCTTGCAAAATACAGAAAGGGCTTTGTCGCCTTCCCAGTTTATGGAGTTGAAACAGAGGAGCCTGCTCCCGGTGAGGCGGGAACACCTCCACCTCCCTCCCGGCTCAGGGTTCTTGTTAAGCCAGGGGCTACTCTACCCAGGACCCGAAGGGACTTAAGCAGACCCCGTCTGGCCCCTCTGAGCATTGCATCCCCTTGCAGGCGGTATGCGCACATGGAAACATCTTGGCAACGCATGCTAGGCATTCCAGGGTGTACAGGTCTCTTGCATGACCTCCATGAAGGTTGGCTCTCAGTCCCTCATTTTTTTTTTTTCTGAGGGGGAGAGATTTTTGCTACAGAGCACAAGTGCTCACTGGAGAGACAGAGAGAGACAGAGAGACAGAAAATGAGAAATCACCCCCCAGCAGGGGATGGCCATACCACAATCCCTTCTCCTCCATTCTCCTCTTGGGATTTTGGGCACACATGCACATGTGCTTAGCATGTTTCAAGTCGCTGGGTCCGGGACTTGAGCCATGGTCAACCGCATGCAAGTCCAGAGCCTTAACCACTACGCCAAGGGTCCCTGGTATTTTACTCCCATTCCATAGATGAGTACACTAAGGCTCAGGGAGCAAAGAGAACTTGCCCGAGTTAGTTGAGCTGAGCCTCGTACCCAGTTCTGTCCGAACCTGAGCACAGAGCCTCCACTTCCAGGTGGTCCCCACATCTCACAGCTGGTGGCCAACTGTGGCTCAGTTTTCCTGTCCAGCAGTAGGGAAGGGGGGAAGCAACCCTCGTCCAATCTTGGCATTCATCCCAGTAGTAAGTTCAGTTACTTGTCCTCACGCGCCCGTTTCTTCAGGTTTCCACTGCTGGGGATGTTGAGGAGGAATGATCCAGAAGGGATGTGCTATCTTGGCCTGCAGTTGGCCTCGGGTTCAAGTCAGCTGAGCCTGAGGGTGCACCTCAGCCAGTGCTTTGAACCTCCATCCAACAGAGGCTCCTCAGGCAGACACAGAGTGCAGCGTGGGGCGGGCACAGTAAGAACAGCGAGGGCGGAACAGCGACGTAACTAGGGGTGCCCAGTGTAAAACGAAAATGTGGGGCTCTCATTTGAAGAGGAGGGACAGTACTGTTAAAAGTAGCAAAATAAGGGGACCAGCAGTTAGCATAATGGCTATGTCGCTGAACTCCCATGTAGCCAACCACAGTTTGAGTCCCGGACCTGGTGGCTTAAACTCACGCCAGACATGTGTGTGTGTGTGCCCAAGATCCTGAGAGGAGAATGGAGGAGAAGGGATTGCAGCATGGCCATCCCCTCCCCTGCCGGGGGGGAGGAGGTGATTTCTCGCTTTCTGTCTCTCTGTCTCTCTCTGTCTTTCTGGTGAATATACACATCCTCTAGCAAAAACCTCTCCAAAAAAAAAAAAAAAGTAGGAAACTAGGGGCTACCAAGTGATATGGTGTTTAAGGCACTGCTCCCACATGATTGACCACGGTTCTAGTCCCGGACCTGGCAGCTTGAAAACCATGCCAGGCGCATGTGCATGCGTGCCCAAAATCCCAGGAGGAGAGTGAAGGAGAAGGAACAGTGCCATGGCCATCCCCATGGAGGGTGATTTCTCACTTTCCCTCTCACTGTCTCTCTTTGGAGAGTGCATGTGCCCTATGGCAAACACCCCTCACCACCACCAAAAAAAAAAAAAAAAAAAAGAAGAAGTGAAATAGAAAAATCCTTTTCCTTTTAGGAACCAGCATTTGGCATAATGGCTATGTCGCTGGACTCCCATGTAGTCGACTGCTGTTCGAGTCCTAGACCCGGTGGCTTAAACTCATGCTGTGTGCATGTGCATGTGTGCCCAAGATTCTGAGAGAAGAATGGAGGAGAAGGGATTGCGGTGTGTTCCAAAAACAAACAAACAAAAGATTTTTTTTTTTCCTTTTTTCACAACCTCCGTCTGTGACCTGACATGGGGTTCCTCCTTGTTTAATGCTGTGCTCTCTCAGGTACTGGGCACTTGGGGAAGGGTGCTGATGCTCCCAGGTTCTCAGGGTCCTGTCTGTGGCTTGGCACCTGTGCACACGGGGCCCCTGGCTGCCAGGCTCCCCTTCCAGCCAATGGCTGGGCCAACGTGCCATGCCATGGAGGTGGCTAAGGAAACTGAGCCAGAGAGCTGTCCTTGCCATGGACTATGGTGGAAGGGTGGTCCTCGAAGGGATGGAACCTGGGTAGAGGGTGGGCAAGAGGCTGCCCCCTCAAGTTGTCACCGAATGTGTGATGGCAGTGCCAGCCTGGGGTCCCCATAGCTGTCACCCTGGCCCCAGCTGGAGATATAGCATAACTTACATGCCTGCCCAGTCCTTTCTATGACAGAGGATGGCAGCAGTCACTGGGAGTGGGATGGTGTGGGGCGAGGTGGGGACCAGGCAGAGAGCGCATACCCAGACTGTGGGGGTGTGGCTCCAGGCCCCCATGTACGGTCACCCGGTCACCCGTTCCCATCAACCTCCGTCAACAAACAAACCCAGGGAGAAGATTACTACGAATTCCAGGGCCCAGCAGATGGCTCAATGGTTATATCTCAGGACTCCTACGTAGTTAACCACAGTTCAAATCAGACTGGCTTCAAACTCACGCCGGGCACGTGTGTGTGCGTGCCCAAAATCCCAAGAGGAGAATAGAGGAGAAGGGATTGCGGCGTGGCCATCCTCCCTGGGGGGTGATTTCTCGCTTTCTGTCTCTATGTCTCTCTCTGTCTTTCTGGCGAGCACACGTGCCCTATAGCAAAAATCTCTCCAAAAAAAAGGATTTCAAGATGGTGACAGTACCACGTTAAACCCCAAGGGTGGGGCCCTGGGAGGGAGCATGGGGCCCACCCCTACAGCCTGCTCCGGCTGAGGGTCTCATCAGCTATGACTCTCTGCAAGATTACATGGGGTGGAAACAAAGAAAGTCTCTCTAGCTGAAAAGGAATGCTAACTATGAACCACAAAGGGGCCCTTCACGGAACCTCATGCTTAAGGGAGCCAGATCCCACATGGCTGGCTGCAGTTCAAATCCAGGGCCCTACAGCTTGAAAACCACCCCGGGTGCATGTGTATACCCTGAGTCTTGGCAGGACGGAGAAACGGAGACGGGAATGTGATGTGACCACACCCGTGGGGCTGCTTTCCTCCTCTTCTGTGTCTGGAGAAGCACATGTGCTGGCTGGCAGTCAAAAAAAACAAGAACAACATGGGAACCAGCAGTTAGCGTAATGGCTATGTCGCTGGACTCCCACGTAGTCGACTGTGGTTTGCGTCCCAGACCCGGTGGCTTAAAACTCATGCCGGGCGCATGTGCGTGCGTGCCCAAGATCCCGAGAGGAGAATGGAGGAGAAGGGATAGCGGCGTGACCATCCCCCCTGGGGGTGATTTCTCGCTTTCTGTCTCTATATCTCTCTCTGTCTGGCGAGCGCACGCGCCCTATAGCAAAAAAAAAAAACACCTTCTCCAAAAAAAAAAAAAAACCAATGATAAAAAGATCATCCCAGAAAGGACCGTGGGAACCCTCATGACCTACCTTAGCCAGGACAGTGAGATTAGTCACGTCGACA
The DNA here is from genome assembly GCF_000334495.1 of Tupaia belangeri chinensis. Lineage (NCBI taxonomy): Eukaryota > Metazoa > Chordata > Mammalia > Scandentia > Tupaiidae > Tupaia > Tupaia belangeri. The sequence goes on along the minus strand of NW_006159813.1, from coordinate 5,998,952 downwards.
GTAAAGATCCTTGATCGGATGTGATTAGAATGGCATCTCACCCCTGGTCTAACTATCAGAAAAGCACAGATCAAGTCCAGTAAAAGAGCACTCTGCAGAGCTGCCCGGCGTGCTCTTCAAAGCCATCAAGGACATCGAGAACCGGTGGGGAGTGGGGCCGGGGAGAGGGAGCCAGCAGATGACTCAATGGTTATGTTGCTGGACTTCCACGTAGTCGACCGTGGTTCGAGGCCCAGACCAAGCAGCTTAAAACTCACGCCGGGGAACGTGTGTGTGCACGTGCCCAAAATCCCAAGAGGAGAAGGGAGCACAGCATCCCCCCTGGGGGTGATTTCTCACTTTCTGTCTCTCTGTCTCTCCAGGGAGCACACGTGGATTATAGCAAAAATCTCTGTCTAAAAAAAGAAAAAAAGAGAGAGAAAGAAAAAAAATTAAAAAAAAAAAAACAAAACAAAGGAGGGGGGGTTACGGTCTGAGAAGTTGTCACATGTCACAACTCCTGGAGGAGCCTCCAGGAGGAGCCTACAGAGACATAAGGGCTAAATGTCACATGGGATCCTGGACAGAGGAAGGATGCTGGGAGTAAACTGAGGAAGTCCGAGTAATCAAGTACAGACGTGAGTTAATGACATAATCAAGATCGGGTCATTCCTTGTGATAAATGTCCCTTATGAATGCGGGTAGTAATCCTGGGGAGACCGGGTGTGGGATCTAGGGAAATGCTCTGTGCTGTGCTCACAATTTTTCTATAAATCTAAAACCACTGTGAAACATGAAGTCTATTAAAAAAAAAAAAATAGGACACCTCTACAGTCCTTCAACCTGACCCAAGGCCTCAACAGAGATGCAGGAGATGCAGGAGGTTCAAATCCCACTCCTGAGGTTGGACAGCAGCGCGACCATCACACAATGCTCTGTGAGGCTAACCCACATGGGAAGGTTCTGGGTTCGAGTCCCAAGATCTCCCTAAGTATGCCAGGCAGGCATGTTCTCATCATCCTGGGCTGTCTTGTGGCCGTGTGGAGACCCTGCTGGGGGTAACCGACTCTTTCTCTCTTTCTCTCCTCTTTCATGAAAAAAATGAAAGACCCCAGCTCTATCACTCCAGCTGAATGATTTTGAGCCCCTGACTTGATTTCTCTGAACTTTGGTTTTCTCACATGTCAAAAGGAGCTAGGAGTAACAGTTCCACAGTCGGAGAGTTGGGGCCGGCAGTTGGCATGGTGGTTAAAGGCACTGGACTTCATGAGACCAGCAGTTGGCGTAATGGCTATGTCGCTGGACTCCCACGTAGTCAACCGTGGTTCACGTCCTGGACCCGGTGGCTTAAACTCACACTGGGAAACTGGGGGTGCATACCCAAGATCCTGAGAGGAGAATGGAGAAGAAGGGATTGCGGTGTGGCCTTCGCTGCTGGGAGTGTGATTTCTTGCTTTCTGTCTCTCTGTCTCTGTCTGTTTGGCAAGTGCACATGCCCTATAACAAATCTAAAAAAAAAGGGGGGACACGGGACTTCCACACAACCAACTGTAGTTCGAGTCCTGCACCCAGAGGCTTGCTCTCTCACTTTTCCTCTCTCTCTGGTCAAATTAACAGTAATAGTAATAATAAATAACATTAATAATAATAATAATAAGCCAGTTCCACTGTCATAGAGTTGTAGAGCTCAGCAGGGGCACTCGAAGTTAAGGCTCGAGCTAGACCAGTGACCTGCACCTGGGGGAGCGAGACAGGCCCACAAGATACGAACTAGCCAGGGCCTTGCCCACCAGGACAGAGCATGTCTTTTGCACATGTCCACACACGGCAGTGGTTCCATTTCCCTGGGGACCCTACGAGGTAACACTCACTCTTAATCCAGCCTGCAGCATTGACAGTGGCAGGGTGGGCGCTAGGTTGTATCATCTGACTTCAGAATAGACGGCGTGACTTCAAAACCTCTAAGAGGAAGTCGCGTTCAAAGAGAAATGTGGGTCGATCAGGGAGAGGAGCAGCAGAAAAGCTTCCACTGGGTTTGTTAAGAGCTTCTCAAAAAGGGCGTTCCCCGCCTCTCCCCTTCCTTTTCCTCCTCTTCTCTTCCCTCCCCATCCCTTCTCCTCTTAAGCCCTCTTCATGCCTATGTTGCTTGTGAAAAATCCTTTTTAATGGAATTACTTATTTCATGGTAATTGTTATTATTTAATTTGCTATAGGGCATGTGCACTCATCAGAGAGAGACAGAGAAAGTAAGAAAGCAAGCTGCCAGGTCTGGGACTCGAACCATAGTCAGCCACGTGGGAGTCCAGTATCTCAATCACCATACCACCTGCTGGCCCCATCGTTAGTGAAAAATCTTAGCTGTGACGGATCCGGTCTCCTCTATAACCCGGCCCCTCTGAAACCCCCCAACTGGAGCTCTGGGCACTCCGTTTCTCTCCATTCTAAAGACTATCTGTAAAGAGAAGTGGGAAGTCTAGTGGGGGCTGCTTTCTGAGCGTTTAGAGAGCACAGTGGCTGTAGACATGGGCTCTGATGGCAGGGCCCTGCCCCTTTTAGCCACGTGCACTGACCCTCCTGAGCCTCGCACCCCTCGCCTCCAAACCATGGATGCAGTTGCCCACCACCCTGGTCCTTGTGAGGCCTCAATGAGAGTGCATGTGGAGACCAAGGGCCTGGCTCGGGGCAAGCCCTTCATAGACGCAGAGGGTGAGTCCCTGAGCTCCGACTTGGAGCTACACCGGGACCTGACATTATGAACACTCGAACCACACCGCCGTCCTTCGAGCCAGACCTCTGAGCCGCCATCCTCCGAGCCACCTTGCTCCTCTTACGGGTGAGGAAACCAAGGCTCAGGGAGGCTAGGAGCTTGTCCCAGGCCACTCGGGGAATGTGGAGAGGATGAGAGCTTAGGCGAAGGAGCAGAGAGGGGTGGACTTAGGCTTGCTGTTTTTTTTTTTTTTTTTTTTTGAGAGGTTTTTGCTATAGGGCACGTGCACTCACTAGAAAGACAGAGAGAGACAGAAAGACAGGAAGAGAGAAATCAACCCCCCCGGGGGGGTGGCCACGCCACAATCCTTTCTCCTCCATTCTCCTCTTGGGATCTTGGGCACGCACGCACACGCACCTGGCGTGAGTTTAAGCCACGGAGTCCAGGACTCGAACTGTGGTTGACTACTTGGGAGTCCAGTGACATAGCCATTATGCCAACTGTTGGTCCTGCACAGTCTGTGCTTTAATTCAGCAACTTTAGTTATGTATTTATTTATTTTAAAGAATTTATTTTTAACTTTATTTATTTATTTATTTATTGTAATTTGACCAGAAAGGGACAGAGTTGCTGTGAACAAGCCTGCAGTTCATGGAGAAGACCAGACAACCAGGGACTGACACTCAGGGTCCACATCCCCAGCTGAGCTTCCAGCCTACAGTCAGCTTCAAGTTGCCTGTCGTATCAATGAGCCTTTTTTTTTTTTTTTTTAGGGAGTTTTTTTTTTTTTTTTTTTTTTTTTTTTTTGCTATAGGGCATGTGTGCTCTCTGGAGAGAAGGAGAGACAGAGAGATAGAAAGTGAGAAATCACCTCCCAGGGAGGTGGCTATGCTTGTCTCTTTTCCTCCATTCTCTCAGGATTTTGGACATGCACACATATGCGCTTGGTGTGTTCCAGGCCACCAGGTTCAGGACTCGAACCACGGTGAGTGATGTGGAAGTCTACCACCTTAACCACTACACCACCTGCTGGCCCCTAATTCAGCAATGCTTTATGAAGCACCTACTATGTACCAAGCAACAGAGACCTAGTCCCTGCCTAGTCCCTAGTCCCTCCATCAAGGAGGAGCCTCAGTACACACCCACCCCGCCCC